>NC_056726.1:1229148874-1229268874 GCF_019279795.1 Protopterus annectens | reverse complement strand
GATTGGAATCTGCCAATCACAGCCCCTGACAAGATACCTTATGCCCAAGGGATGCTGCCCTCTTCGCTTCAACCTAGCTATACCAATGGTCTAACTACAATAATACTGATAAGAACACTTGCTACTAGAGCACTTTGGCCAAAAAATGATATGACAGGCTTTGTAGGTGTGCCGTCAGACCTAAAGCTATATGTTCTGGACTCTTGAATCAAGAGAGGTGGTGAGTTGTCAGCTCAGATGATCGACACTTGCAGTGTGTTGGGTCAGAAGATGAATGTGGCAGCTAGACAGATCCAGGAAACCCAAAAGTGTAATTAGGGTACCTTGGAGAATACCTAACTTCTGAGAAGGGTGAGTTCAACTCCCACCCCAGGAAGAGTTTCCTCCATATATGCAGGAGGTGAGGCAAGTAGAGTCCAAATGGACTCAGATCAAGAATTTAGTAATGTAGATGAGGCTGCATCAAAGAGCTATGGCCAAAGGATGGTCATTGCTTTTCACAGAAGTTTTTCTAAAACTGACTGGTGAGCTGTGTCGCTGTTTTTGAGCTATGAAAGACCCAGTCCTATTTGACATCCTATTTCTTCACAAAATCATTGGCTCTACAAAGCCTTGTATTAGGAACCTAAATCTACACCAACAAATAAACAAGACTCACTGGAGGGATGGGTTCCTAACTGAATGTGCTCCCAGTCTATGAAAAAAAGCTACCACTACAGGTCAAACAAAATATTTTGGCTACTTTTAAGGCTAGTTTTGATTACTGGATGGGTAGGCAGAAATTTACCCCAAGGTTATTCTGTACAATTTACTCCAGGGTTATTATGTACAGTTTGCCCTAGGGGTATTATGTTTGAAATAGGTGACAAGAACTTTTATACATGTCCACTTAAAGGTGTCCATGGCTAGGCATGTTATGGCCCCCGTGGTCAGTTCCTAGTATTGTTCTTATGTCCCTATATAGCAGTACTAGAATAATTTAATGGGAAAGGTCTGTTAGTGTCATGAGGTCAGTGAGATTACAGAAATGGATGAAATCAGGCTAGAAATGCTAATAACATAGTGTTTGACATTAATTTGTTTTTTAAATGTTTTATGGAAACTGGGGACAAACCAAGGTGAGGTTCCTAACTTTCATAAAGGGGGGCAAATGTGTATTCCAGTTACAGAGAGATCATAATTTTTGGCCTCCAGAAGAGCCACATGTCATAATGATAGAAAGGTGACTTTATCTAATATATTAAGATTCTCATTCAGGAGTAGCAGTGTTGATTACATCCTGATGATGTATTAATGGATCAGTTCTTTGTTTTTGCATGGATAATGGATGGGTCATGGCAGATCGCTAAAACTATCTACATGGGTTTTGCGAATGTAGAAAAAGCTTATGAATTCATACCCTAAAAAGCCTTGTGGTAAATTTTACAGTACTGGGTTCTGGAAATGCTATTACATGCAAGGGATCCTTGTATTTCTAGGGGTCCCCTTCAAAACATCTAAAACCCATAACATCTAATTTCATAACATTGAGACCAGAACATCTAAAACCAAAACATCTAAAACCTATAACATCGAATTTCATAACATCTAGCACTACAAATCACATGAAAATAACATCCCCTCCACATATAATGACACCAAACTACCAAACATATTTTTTACTATGTTTCTGCAGGGAGGCTTGATACAGTGGGGTTAAGAAATTAACTTTTTCACACTGTACTGTGATCTTGGAGTTGGTATATTTAATTTACGGGGGGTGTGAGGAAACTTAGTAAAAAGTGTAGCAAAAAAACACAAAAGGCCAAGCACCAGAAACCTCCACAGCAATAAAAACTGAAGAACAAAATAATCAATAAGCTGCTGAGGATAGGCTCCAGAGTCCCAAATAAGCATAAAAGATACGAGGAAGTCTCAGCTGAGCAGTACTACTTTATTGTAACTCACACTAGCGCTTTCACAAAATGCTTCATCAGGTGTATAAAACATTACAAACACCTACACCTTAAATGCAATATAAAATGATCACATGACATGCTCTAATTAATTCTTAAAGGCCCATTATAAAACTCTATTATAAAAATAGTTACATATATATTAAAACAAATAATAAAAAGATTTGATAAACAATACTTAACCATACATAAGTATATATAAGAATATATTTAAAATATTGTCTATGATCGGAGAAAAGCTCCAAATAAACATATGACATAAATTACCTAAATAGAGCTCTTTTGCTAAGCACAGGTTTCATTGGAACATGATCATTTAGACCATGTCCTTGGTTTGCTCTTAGCATCACTATCCACTTGGCCTCCGTCTCTTCAGTTCTAGCTCTAATATCACCCACCCTTGGATTCTCATACGTCCTGGATAGAACCATAAACAGGAATTTGTGCTGTTCCCCTTTACTTGAAACATGCTTAGCTAGGGCATTGTTACAACTACCTTTACCAATATGGTAATTGTGCTCCCTTATTGTATCCTTCAAAGCACGATCTGTCTTGCCAACATAGAAACTTTTGCAGATGATGCAAATAGCTAGACAGACCACGTGCATAGTTTCACAATCTGCCTGTACCCTAACTTCATATACTTTACCAGTGTCTGGATGTACAAATGATGTCTCTACATTAATAAACTTACATTGTGGACATTTACCACATGGTCTAGTACCAAATGAATTAAATCTACACTTCATTCCTTTAACATTACATAGTCTCCTTTTCAGATTTTTCTTATTCTTGTAAGTAAATTGAGGTCTAGGGCTTATAATCTCACTCATCTGTGGGTCCGTCAATAAAATACCCCAGTGTTGATTAATTATATCAGTGTATCTCCTTACATCCCTTGAATAGGGAATACAGACCTTAATATTATCATCCTTCTTATCAATCTTACTTGAAGGTCTTTCTGAGAAATATGGTTTGGCCCTAGATTCTCTCAACTGTGAGACTTGTGTAGCACTGTGCTCTATCAGCCTATGATCATAACCTCTTTCTGTGAGTTCATTAACCGTTCTATGCTTCTGTTCTTCAAACTCACTATTCTTTAAGCTTAACCTTGACGCTCTATAAAATTGATTCTGAGCTACATTTCTAAAGACGTACTCTGGATGCATACTATTCCTTGCTAGAAGACTATTGACATGACAGTCCTTCCTAAACAATCTGGTAGATATCATGTTGGTACTATCCTTCTCAACAACTACGTCTAGAAAATTAATACTTGTCTCTGAGTAATTTAAAGTAAATCTTAAAAATGAAGTAGTATTATTAATAAACTCTACAAAATTTATAGTATATTGTATTTATAGTATAAGTGACGTTGAGTTGTTTATTAAGTTGATGTCTTTAGTGCTTTTGAATAATGTATTTTTATTTAAAGATAAAATTTACTGGCAGAAAAATGGTGTGGCGATGGGGAGTGCATGCTCGAACAGCTATGCTAATGCGGTCATGATGAAATGGGAAACAGATTCTCTGGTTGAAGGGCCTTTTAAGGATAAGATTTTATTTTATAGAAGGTTTGTAGATGACCTTTTCATTCTGTGGAAAGGTTCAATTTTAGAATTGATGAATTTTGTAGAGTTTATTAATAATACTACTTCATTTTTAGGATTTACTTTAAAATGGATGGCTAAATGGATGAAGACTTCCCCTCAAATACAAAGCGCAAAAGTAAAATCAAGTACAAATATGAAAGCAAGGCACAAACACTATAGATAAAAGTATAGTGCCATCATAGAAATATCACAAAATACAGTACATGTTTCAGGGTGGAAACAGTGAAAGTCTATTGAAATAAATGTAGACACACATCTCATAATTATGTGGCAGAGACCGGATGGTCCAGCTGCTGGAATGTTCATATGTTCATAGTTTTATACTAAGTAATCAGTCCAGAAGACCTTTAGAAGCCTAGTCATTGCATTTACCGCTATTTGCTTCTCCAATCTATAACAGCCTACATGGACAGCTTGTGAATACATTTATAGATCATCTTCCTGGCTTTGAATGTTATAGAGCTACCTTGTTTGACATGAAATAAGAGCTTATTGCATAGGTAGGGGGTCCTTTGAGACAGATTTCTTTCCCACCAACAGGTCTGTTAATATTTTAATGCATTGTTTAGATCCTGTGTATTGATAGTATTGTCATATTTTTAAATATCAAAACGGTTTAACAGAACTAGATCCTTTGTTACATTATAGACCAAACAGAGGTCAATGCATAAGTCTGTAGGAGACAGAGTACAGTAATGCAGTGCTCATAGGTTCATAGGTAGGTACTAGGCTATCGGCCCTAGGGCCCATACAAGCCTAGCCAAAAAATGTACCCTGGCTTTCGCTACCCAAGAAAATTATTTTCCTGTGCCCCTGTCGAGCAGAGCCACAGAAGTGATCCCCAGGGTGAATTTCCCATCCAATCATCAAGATTTTTCTTGAAGAGTGCTAATGAGGAGCTATGTTTGACATAGATAGGTAGTCTGTTCCAGAGTATGGGAAGTCTCTGGGACAGGAATCTATCCCTCCAGCATGTTCTGTTTATTGTGGTGACAAGGTTAAGGTCCCTAGAGCGTGTAGCTTGGAGGGACTGGGATTTCATTAAGTGGAGCATGTCCAATAGCTCTGGGTTTGACATAGCTTTGTATGTTAGGCAGAGATCGCCCCTGAGTAGGCGATATGCGATGGAGTAAAGCTGTAGATTTTTGAGACGGTCTGCATAGGGCATATGTTTGAGGCCAGTAATCCTCTTTGTGAGGCATTTCTGTGGTCTTTCCAGTTGTTGTAGATGTCTTGTGAGGTACAGACCAAAAGGGGCGTTGTACTCTATAATGGGTCTAATGAGTGATGAGTAGAGGGGAACAATGACCTCTTTTTTTCTGGATGAGAATCCTTTTGTGATGAGATGAGCCATGTAGAAGGATTTCCTGACCACTGTGGCAATGTGATTATCAAAGGCTTTCGACACAATACCCCACTCGGTCCATGTGCCTGACATACAAGGCCATGTCTCAAGAGAAATCTAGACCTGTGGATGGGAGTATAAACCTATGAACCTATGAACCTGTGTCCCAAGGTCTCTTATCACATTTTTGACATTAAGTAGACTACCAGCTATGTGGTAGTTCATGGGTACAGAGTTTTTACCAAAGGGGATGACAATACACATTTTGGCATTGAGCTTCAGGCCATGGCTTTGACACCAGGTATCTGTCTCATTGAGGCCCTTTTGTAGTTTGTCCACATCATTAGGAGTTTCGATTATGGATCCTAGTTTGCAGTCATCTGCAAACTTTGTTGGCCAAAGACCTTCTGTGTTGGCCTGCACTTCAGAGAAGTAGATACCAAACAGGAGAGGACACAGGACTGAACCCTGTGGTACTCCACTTGTCACTGGTCTGATGTCGGATTTGGAATCCGCTACATTCACAGTGTGGGTTCTTCCATGAGCCAGTTGGCAACCCATCTTGTGACATAGGGATTTATACCTAGTTTAGTGAGCTTATCTATAATTCCAGAGTGGGGGATGGTGTCGAAAGCCTTGGCGAGATCTAGATAAGCTGTGTGAACCATTTTACCCTGATCTATGGGTTTGGTGACTGCTTCAAAGAAGTCAATCAGGTTTAGGAGACATGATCTGCCTTTTACAAATCCAAACTGTGTAGGGTCCAGAGTTTGGAGATTACCAATGTCTTTGTTTATGAGTTCCATGATGATACGTTCCATGGCCTTGCAGACCAGGCTCGTCAGGCTAATGGGGCGGTAGTTCCCGGGGTCTGTCGTGGCTCCCCCTTTGTGGAGTGGGATAACTGTCATGGTGCGCCATTCAGTGGGTACAAAGCCTGAGGTGAGGCTATGATTGAACATGGTACTTAGGCAGGGTGCCAGTTCATTCTGTAGTTCGTGTAGAATGCAGCCTGGGATATTGTCAGGTCCCATGGATGCTGTGTTCTTGGCTTTGGAGAGTGTGTTTTTTACCTGTGCAGCCATGATTATAGGAACTTTGCATTCTTCAGGTATAGAGATGGGCCCTCTAGGGGGTGAGAGGGGGGTAAAGTTAACACTGAACCTATCTGCTAGGATGTTGGCAATATCATTTGGTTCTGTATATTTAGTGCCATTATGCTGTAACTCAGAGCAGATCTGAGTGTTCCCATTTAGATTCTTGACATAGCTATAGAATGCTTTGTGGTTGTCTTTAGAGTCAGTGGCAATTTTGTTTTCTTAACTAGCTTTGGTGGATTTTATGAGGGATCTCAGCTTCTTACTGAGGTTGACCAGGGAGTTCCTCCAGTCATGGGATTTCACTCTTTTTTGCAACAGTTTCTTTCTTCTGTTGTAGAGTTTGTTTATGGCAGAGGTCCACCAGATTTTTTTTAGAGGATAACATCTTGGTTCTGTTAGGGATAGCATGATCCATACACTCGTGTAAGTGTTTATAAAGTGCATTTGTGTAGGATTTGGCAGTCATACCTCTATTGTCCGTCTGCATGGGTGTCATGAAGTTTGCCACTTCTGTCTTGAGAAGTGTGAAGTTGGCTTTTGAGAAGTTTTTTTACAATGGTTTCCCTAATTGGGGCTGGGATGTGGATGTCTAGGCTGATTAGCTTGTGGTCGGATCTGACCATGGAGGAATTGACCTCTGGTGTGGAACACCGGTTTCCCATGTTGGTAATGACCAGGTCTAGGATATTGCTGCCCCTGGTGGGGGTGTGAATAAGTTGATCCAAGGCGTTGGAATTTATGAATTCTAGAAAACGTTAAGCAAAAGAGTTGGTATATGAGTAGTTTTCCCAGTTAATGGTGGGGTAGTTGAAATCACCCATTATTAGGGTGTTGGGTTGTACCCTAATACTTTCCAGTGTATCAAGAAATGAGGAGTGTGAATCCTGGGGCATGGTGGGGGGTCTGTAGCAAGCTACAATTTGGATTGCGGTCTTGCTCAGAGTTAGTTGCACTTGGATAATCTCGGATGCATTATGCTGTGCAACTAGCCTGGGGGTGTGGATATCCTTAATGAATATGGACACACCTCCGCTTTTAGTGCTTCTTTCTGGGTTAGGTGGCCAAAAGGTGTGGTATGAATTGAAGCCTGGTAATGCAGGGGTGCTCTCTGGAGCTTTGAACCAGGTCTCTGTCACTGCACAGATGTCAATGTTTTCCATTTTAAGGAGTGCCTCGAGTGAGTGCATTTTGAGGTTTAGACTTCTAACATTGAGTAGCATTACCCTCAGATTTTGCTTGCTTGTACCTGTTACGGTGGTGAATTTGTCATTTGAACCTTGCCTAAAAAAGGCACTATAGGGGTTGCAAGAGTCTTAGCCAGTATCTGGAATCCTAAGGGCGACAGGTGCAGGCCATCTCTGTCAAAGCATCGTGGACTGTCAATCATGTCGTCCCAGGCAGACAAATACTGGATCCCCTTAGAATGACACCAGAAGCTTAGCCAATTGTTGAAGTCAATCATTTTGTCCTTGTACTGTGATATCATTCTGGGTGATGGCAGGATGCTACTCAGGGTTAGGGTCATACCTGCCTGGGATACAAGATCAGAGAGCTCTTCCATGTCTCTTTAAATGTAGTCCAGGGAGGTACGTCTCAGGTCATTCACACCAACGTGTTAGACACTCTTTGCATCTTAAGATGCTCATATCTGAGGTTTTTTTTTTTTTTTTTTTTGGTCAGGGAACTTTTAAGTTTTCTTAGGTTGTGCAATATACTTGGACAAGGGCATGCCAAGGGGAGAATTATATTCTATTATGGATCAGAATAGGGAAGAATAAAGGGATACCATCACTAATTAGTTTGGGCTAGTTGGCAGTATTTCCTAATGATATTTGTTACATGATGATGAAAGAGGAGTTCACAAAAATACCCCCAAACTGTCTTATTCTGGGTGACTTCAGATTTAACTCCATTGGTACAGATGCCTCAGAACTCACTTGCTTACTTATTGATTTATTTATCTAGTTATGTATTTGTATTTATTTACCAGGGTAGTGCACTAATCTCAATGGACCATTTGCAGGCACAGATCATATAAGAAATGAGCAAATCATATTCTACAGATACAAGGATATGCTGAAAACGTGTGTGTGTGTGTGTGTGTGTGTGTGTGTGTGTGTGTGTGTGTGTGTGTGTGTGTGTGTGTGTGTGTGTGTGTGTGTGTGTGTGTGTGTGTATTTATATATAGATATATATATATATATTATAGATATATATATATATATATATATATATATATATATATATATATATATATATAGATGTATATATGGATACCTATCAGATGATCAAGATTTCAAAACTTCGAAATTCATATGGTCGAAACCATATAATCGAAGTTTTGAAACTTCAGTTGTTTTGAATAGCAATCATGCTGCAGCACAGAACAGGAAATTTACCCTTTTCCTCACTGTAGTGTGATCTGGGAGTTGGTATATGTAATTTGCAGGGCGTGGGGGTGAACCATTAAAAAAGGTTTGTTTTTATTTCTTTTTCTTTTATATTCAAAGTTTTGAAACTTCAATCATATGATAGAAAAATATATATATATATATATATATATATATATATATATATATATATATATATATATATATATATATATATATAAATAATATACATATTTACAGATGCAAGGATATGCTACAACATTTAGTTCAAGAAGCATTTTACAATGTCAAAGCATGGGTGGAAAGTGGAATTATGGCTAGTAGAACTTTACATATAAGATGTAGCTATAATGACTGAGATGGCTTATCCTATAGGGATAGCAGTTTATATAGAGGTATGAAGACATTAGACAAAGCAAGTGAGAATACGTGCAGGAAAGGATACCATGGGGAGAAGACAAAGAAAAGGTTTGAGAGACATGCAGAGGGAAGAGGAGTAGATAGGAGAAGTGTGAGAGAAATGCAATGAGAAGAAGGAAGTAGGATGAATGAGAGGCAGTAAGTAAAGGGGATGAAAGGCAAGATAAGGAAAGATAAAATAAGAATAAAGGAGTGTAAGAGAGCTGCAGAGTTCATGTAATATGACCTCCATGAGTGCAGCTGTGCTTTGGATGAAGAGGTATTCCTTGAGCTGTTGTCTGAAGTCTGAGTACTTCTGGACGTCTCACACTGAGAATGGAATGGATTCCCATAGTTTAGGTGCTACGATGGAGAATGCAAAGTCAGTGCAATAAAGTTTAGTTTTAGAGTTAGTAAGGTGTGTTAAGATTGAGAGATATCCTTGAGATTATTTATGGGTGTTTTGGTGAAATGTTTGAGTGAGAGGGAACAATATGTCAGGAGAAAGAGTTTTGTAAATTATTGATCTTAGTAGGAGGTTCATAGGTTCATAGGTGTGTACTAGGCAAATGGCTCTGGAGCATTTACAACCCTAGCCCATAGGATTAGCCTGGCATGGTACCATCCGACCTAAGTTCCCAGTGCCTCTGTCGAGTAAAGCCACTGAAGTGATCCCTGGGGTGAATTTTCTATTTCTCATCCACTCATCAAGATTTCTCTTGAAGAAGGCCAGTGAAGTGTTCTGCTTAACATGTATGGGAAGGCTATTCCATAGCATGGGCAGTCTCTTGGTTATGAACCTGTCCCTCCAGCATGTTCTGTTGATGGTGGTAATGAGGTTGAGGTCTCTGGAGCATGTGGTGCGGAGGGATTGGGATTTCTTAAGATGTAACATTTCTAACAGAGCTGGGTTAGACATGGCTTTGTAAGTCAAGCAGAGATCACCTCTAAGCAGGCGATATGAGACAGAGAATAGTTGGAGTTTTTTTAGTCTGTCCATATAGGACAAATATTTAAGGTCCAGGATCCTCTTTGTGAGGTACTTTTGCAGCCTCTCCAGTTGTTGCAGGTGTTTAGTGAGGTACATGCCAAATGGGGATTGTACTTGATGATTAGCCTAATGAGGGAAGAGTGGAAGGAGACAATGACCTCTTTCTTCCTGGATGCAAAACCCTTAGTAATGAGATGTGCCACATAGAAGGACTTTCTGATCACAGTGGCAATGTGGTGGTCAAAAGAGAGGTTGCTGTCAACCTGTGTTCCCAGATCTCTTATAATGCCTTCTGTGTTCAGTGGACCGCCATTGATGTGGTAATTCATGGGAACTGGATTTTTTCCAAAGGGGATGACAGCACATTTTTTGGCATTGAGTTTAAGGTCATGGTTCTCATTGGTCTCAGTGAGGCCTTTCTGTAGGATGTCAACATCACTTGGGGAGTTAATAATAGCTCCCAACTTGCAATCATCTGTGAACTTTGTCAGCCAGAGTCCCTTCATGTTGGCCTGGACTTCAGAGAAGTAGATACCAAACAGGAGAGGACCCAGGACCAAACCCTGTGGGACTCCACTCGTGACTGGTTGGCAGTCTGACTTGGAGTCAGCTACTTTCACACTGTGGGTTTTACCTGTGAGACAGTTTTCAATCCACCTAGTGATATAGGGGTTGATGCCTAGTTTAGTGAGTTTTTCTATGATTCCTGAATGGATAATGGTGTCAATGGCCTTGGCCAGATCAAGGTATGCTGTATGAACCACCTTGCCTTCCTCCACAGCTCTAGTGACTGACTCAAAGAAGTTGACCAAGTTGAGCAGGCATGATCTACCCTTCACAAAACCAAACTGTGTGGGATTCAGAGTTTGGAGATTCCCTATATCTTTGTTTATTAGGTCCATGATGATGCGTTCCATAGCTTTGCATATCAGGCTCATCAGGCTAATGAGGCAATAGTTCCTAGGGTCTGCAGTCTCCTTTGTGGAGAGGGATGACTGTAGCAGTGTGCCATTTGGTAGGGACAAAGCCTGAGGTGAGGCTGTGATTGAACAAAGCACACAGGTGAGGTGCTAGTTCGCTCTGTAGTTCATGTAGAACATAGCCAAGAATATTGTCAGGTCCCATAGAAGCTGTATTCTTGGCCTTGGACAGTGCTGTTTTAACCTGTACAGCAGTAATACTGGGTGCCTGTAAATCTACTGGTATTGTGACTGGTCCATTGGCAGGGGAGAGAGGAGTAAAGTTGATACTGAATCTGTTAGCCAGTATATTGGCAATATCTGTTGGCTCGGTATAGGAGGTACCATTGTGCAGTAACTTAGAGCAAATCTGGGTATTGCCGTGAGGATTCTTTACATAACTATAAAAGGCATTGTGGTTGTCTTTACTATCTGCTGCAATTCTGTTTTCATAGCTAGCTTTAGAGGATTTGATGAGGGATCTCAACTTTTTGTTGAGGCCGATAAGGGAGTTTTTCCAGTCTTGGGACTTCACCTTATTCCACATCAGTTTCCTTCTTCTGTTGTAGAGTTTGTTTATGGCAGGGGACCACCAGATTGGCTTCTTTTTTTTGGAGGAGAGCATCTTGATTCTATTGGGTATGGCGAGATCCATGCATTTGTTTACATGTTCATACAGTGCATTGGTGTGTGATTCGGCAGTCATGCAACTGATCTCCATGTGCATGGGTGCTGTGAAGTTAGCCACCTCTGTTTTTAGGAGCCCAAAGTTAGCTTTGGAGAAGTTTTTCATGGTGGTTGCCTTTGTGGGGGGTGGGGTGGGAGGGATGTGGATTTCCAAGGTGATTAGTTTGTGGTCATATCTAACCAGGGAGGAGTTGACTATTGGTTTTGAGCAACGATCGCCCATGTTAGTAATGATCAGGTCAAGGATGCTGCTACCTCTAGTGGGGGTAAGAATGAGCTGGTTCAGGGCAATGGAATGAATGAATTTGAGGAAACGTTGGGCAAGTGTATTGATACATGAGTAGTTTTCCCAGTTAATGGAAAGGTAGTTGAAGTCACCCAGTATGAAAGCGTTAGGTTGGACCTTAATATTTTCCAGGGTGCTTAGGAACATGGAGTGCGAGTCTTGGGACATGGTTGTGGACCTATAGCATGCTATGACCTGAATCGCTGTCTTATCCAATGTTAGCCGCACCTGTCATATCTCAGATGCATTATGTTGGGCTACCAGTCTGGAGGTCTGCACATCCTTTATGAATATGGGAACACTACCACCTTCGGAGCTTCGGCCCAAGATCTGGGGGTGAAAGGTGTGGAATGAGTTATAGCCTGGTAGTGCAGGGGTGCTTTCTGCTGCCTTGAACCAGGTCTCTGTTACAGCACAAAAATCGATGTTCTCCATTTTAAGGAGTGTTTTGAGTGTGTGCATTTTGAGATTTAGACTTCTAGCATTGAGCAGCATGTCCCTCAGATTGTATTTGTTTGTAGCTATTATGTTGGTAATTTGGTCTTTGGAACACTGCCTAAAAAAGGCATTACAGGGTTGGCAAGAGTCTTGGCCAGTATCCAGAAGCCCAGGGGTGACAGATGCAGGCCATCTCTGGCAAAGCATCGCGGTCTGTCAATCATGTCATTCCAGGCAGACAGCTACTGGATCCCCTTAGAATGACACCAGAAACTTAGCCAATTGTTGAAATCAATCATTTTCTGTTTGTACTGTGGTATCATTCTGGGTGATGGTAGAATGCTGCTCAGGGCTAGGGTCATACCCGCCTGGGCTACATAATCCGAGAGCTCCTCTGTAAATGTACTTACAAGCACTGCTCCTATGAGGAAAAAATACAGTCAGTCAGAAGGACAAGAAAAATAAATGATCAGCAAAACAAGGCATCTCCAGTTGGGTCAGTACAGTTTATTCCATCTTGTATCTGGTTTGGTTTACTGACTGACTGACTAACCAATCATGTATATGACTGACTGAATGACTGGCTGACTGACTGACTGACTGACAAATCATGTATCTGACTGACTGACAAAGATTACAGATGAGGACAGGGTTTTTATACACTCTTGAAAGATACAGCCCTGCCTCTTTAGACATACACTGTGCCCAAATCATGTCATACATCTATTTAAAATTGTTTGTGAACAGACTATTTTAAAAGTTACTACTATAACAGGTTTCTTCCCTTTTTAGTGACAAGTACAGAGTCAGCATTCCTTTCTTCAGCTGGCTTTGTCATAGGTTCATAGGTTCATACTAGGCAATCTGCCCTGGGGCATTTATAAGCCTAGCCAGAGTGTGTATGGTTTCGCCACCCATTTTAAATTAATTTTGCTATGCCCTTTTTCGAGGTTAGTATACTGTGCCTCTGTCTAACAGTGACACAGAAGTGATATCCGGGGTAAACCTATGATCTCCCATCCACTCATCAAGATTCTGCTTGAAGAGAGTCAATGAGAGACTCTGTCTAACCTGGACTGGGATTTTATTCCAGAGTGAAGGGAGCCTCTGGGTTATGAATCTGTCCCTCTAGCATGTCCTATTTATTTCAGTGCTGAGGTTTAAGTCCCTCGAGCGCGTAGCTCGATGGGATTTGGATTTTCTGAGGTGCAGCATGTCCATTAATTCCGGGTTGGACATGGCTTTATACGTCAGGCACAGATCGCCTCTGAGCAGGCGGTATGCCACTGAGTAGAGCTGGAGTTTCTTTAACCGGGCAGCATACGGCATATGTTTGAGCCCCTTGATCCTCTTGGTGAGGTACTTTTGGGGTCTTTCCAGTTGCTGCAGGTGTCTGGTAAGGTACATCCCAAAAGGGGCATTGTACTCAATTATGGGCCTGATGAGGGATGAGTAAAGAGGCACAATGACCTCCCTTTTCTAGATGTGAATCCCTTCATGATTAGGTGGGCTATATAAAATGTTTTTCTAACCACTTTGGCCACGTGGTTGTCAAATGAGAGATTGCTATCAACTTGGGTCCCCAGGTCCCTAATTACTTCTTCTGTACTTAATGGATTACCACCTATGTGGTAATTTGTGGGCACTTTGTTTTTGCCAAAGGGGATGACTATACACTTTTTGGTGTTTAGCTTGAGGCCATGGCTCTGGCACCAATTGTCTGTTTCTATGAGGCCCTTTTGGAGGATGCTTGTGTCGGCTGGAGAGTCTATTATGGCACCCTGTGAACTTGGTCAGCCACAGTCCTTCCATGTTGGCCTGTACCTCCGAGAAATATATACCGAACAAGAGAGGTCCCAAGACTGAGCCTTGTGGGATGCCACTTGTAACTGGTTTGGAGTCTGACATGGCTCCAGCTATTCTAACCATGTTATGTTCTTACTGATTAATTGCCTATCACAACATTTCTAATAAGAAAGACTTTATTATCATTACAGCTGTAGTTCATATTTACATTATTACTGTTGTTGAATAATTCAGAACTAATGAAAGTTTGCAACCTACAAAGTAGTATAATACAAACTTCATATAAAGTCTGCAGGTTTGCAGCATGTATATGCAAGGCACAACATCTGCTCCTGTCATTCATTCTATAGATAATGATGAAATAGAATAATATACATTTCCTGATTCTTTGATGTTAATGGCATATATGTACATTTTACAAATCATGTATTTTACATTATTTGCATTCTTTACACATAGTTTAGGAATGTTTGATAGAAATAGAAAAGTACTGATTAACACATGCTTTATACAACTTCTAATAGAACAGCCATTCCTGCTGTTACAATACATCAGTGTGTGTCAGTGTATGACCCTTGTTTCAGGCTGCTGTGACTTTTCCATTCTATCTTTAACGTAATAGCAGGCTGAGCTGACAATTCTAAAAAACACTGCAAAGTCTTATAGCTAGTTTGCATCTGTTGTCTGACATTTGATTATTAGAGGAATTATTTTCAGTATAAATATTTATTTATATTAATAATTATGCTTTGATAAAAGAGGAATTATTCATAAGCACTATCTTATCTTGGCTGCTGCCCTTTTAGCCAGGCATTGTATTTTCATGCAGCTTTGTATTCATGTTTTCAGTCACTGGCATTCACATAAAAGATTGTTCACACATGCTGCTCAGGGAAGATTAAAGTAATGCTGGTATCTCAAGATTTCTATAACAGTTCCCCCTGAACAGACATGAGAACTCATGTTTGTTGATTTTATTCAGTTTCATTGTTTCAGTGGACTTCGTAAATCGTATGATGTCTTGGACCTGATGCACTTGGTCCACTTTCAAAACCTGCACTGCTTGTTGTCTTACATATTCGATTCCACACCTGATGACAATCAATAGGTTTATACATCCTAAAATGCTGGTATCTCAAGATTTCTATAACATCCTCCATGTCTCTTTTTATGTAGTCCAGGAAGGTACATCTCAGGTCATTTATACCCACATGTACAATGACAGTCATATTTGTACCTGTTGTTGATGGACCTGAGTGAGTGAATTATGTGGCAGATCCTAGCGCCTGACAGGCAGCTGACTGTTACTTTCTCATTATTCAACCTAGTGAGTGGGACATCAGTGTGCTTCACTATTGAGTCACCTATGACTAGTGTGTTGGGCATGCTGTTTTGCTTTAGGGGCTTTGGTTGAGTGGCACACTGTTTAGGAGAGTTATGTGTCTCGTGATTAGTCTTGTGTTGTGGTGATCGAGTGCATTTCTGCCTTGGAGGTCTCTGCTGTTTGGGTAGATTTTTATTGAGAGCCTCCATGAAGGTGGTTGTGCTGTTTGTGTTTTTATATGAAGGCAGTGCTGGCATGTGTTCTGGAGGGCTATATGTTCCATGTGGTGTGGTGCAAGTGTTGACCTTCTCCTCTTGACCAGCTATTCTGGTCTTGGCTGGAGAGAGCATGGCTTCCAAGTTAGATATATAAGTGCATCTCTCGCAAGTCTGAGTGTTGGGAGGTAAGAGGATAGGGTTGTCAGTGTACACGAGGCAGTTGCTACATTGCCTCAGGGCTCAGGATGCCCAAGTTCACCTGGTTAATAGGTGAAAGCACAGGGAGCTGACCTTTAGACATGCCTGGAGGGTTGGGCATTAATAATAAGTACTGGAGCTGTTTCCTTGTAGAACGTTTAGTGCTGGTAGCACTTCTTTGTGCTACAATAATTGCTACAAGAAGTCTGGTAAAGTGCTAGATTAATAAGCTAGTAAAAGTGCAGGAGAGGAGAGAACTAGTAGATTTAAGGGAAAAATTGAAGAGCAGTCTTTGACACCACTCAGAAGCTTACAAACAGTTCAGATACATCAAATCTGTATCTGGACAAGACTAGTTACAGAAAATATGGAAAACAAGAGCAAACACTGGCTTTTAAACCATAAATTTGAAAGATATGGAAAAACTGCCCAAATGGCCAATAAACTACAATTTCTGGACCAGAAACCACTCCTCCTGTGGTAGATAGGCTACCTAGTACTTACCACTCCCACTGATAAGCTAGAAGGCTTCCCTCCAACACAGAAAGGCTTGGTGGGCTCAGAAGCTTATATACAGTCCTGGATACAGCAAATCTGTTTATGGACTAGACTAGTTACAGGAAAGGGGGGAAACGTGCAAACATGGGCTTTTAAACGAGAAAATTGAAAGAGATGGAAAAACTGCCCAAACGACCAATATACTACAATTTCTGAGCCAGAAACCACTCATCTTGTGGTAGATAGGCTACCTAGTGCTTACCACTCCCATCGATAAGTTAGAAGGCTTCCCTCCAACACAGAAAGGCTTCGGGGGCTCAGAAGCTTACAAACAGTCCTGGATACAGCAAATCTGTATCTGGACTAGACTAGTTACAGGAAAGGCAGGAAACAAGCTTAGAATTTAGAATTTTTTAAATAGTTATTTCCAAAACTGCAAATTCCAAAAACACTATGCAAATGCAGTACCATTGTCTTTATACTTTGGCTAAATGGCAATGTGGAGCCCAATCCAAGACAACTTAACAGTACTACCTCAACTCAAACCAAAAAACAGCACTGTATTACCTGTTCCCTCTTTAACCAATCCAGGACCACTTAATAATGCATCAACTCAATCCAATAAATGTAACCCCTCCACAGATTCACAAGCCAAATATACCCCTTTCTATGCAACCTAGCCATGAAATCCATCTGCAGACATAAGAACAACCACTACCAAAATAAACAAACAAACAAACAAACAAACAAACAAACAAACAAACAAACAAACAAACAAACAAACAAACAAAACAAACAAACAAGCAAATCTCACTTTAAGCCAAACCTAAAAGATTCTGGAGAGAAATCAACCTGTTGACTTGTCAAAAAATGCAACACAACTCTCCATTTCTCTAAACCCCCTCTAACACCACCACATGCAAACTTTCCTGTACTAACTTCAATGCATTTAGCAATCTGCCACACATCAACAACACAAACCTACCACCCGCACAGCCTCTGGGTCTATATTAGAACACCAAACTTTCAAAATTTTGAGTGTTCTAATATCGAACCCTATTAATCGAAAATGTAAAACATCGAACATACAGAACAGCAAATTTTTTCCTAGAGAAAAAATTCACTGTTCCAAAACACATACACACAACACAAGCACACCAAACAAACAGCAATCCACACACATACACCTAAACTCTTACACCTAACCCTACACTAAACTATACATACACCACTAACTATCCATTTACCTTAACCCAAACCGTAACCCTAAGGTCCGTCACTATTGCACAGTCACCTCTCCCGCTCCCTAACCCTAACTCACCTACCCCGCCCTAACCCTCACATCCACACAATTGCACACTTATCTGAACCTGACCCGTAGCTTTCCACCACAGCGCTTCTTTCCCTAGGAAAAAATTTGGTTTTCTGTTTCTTCGATATTTCGCTGAAAACGGGTCGATATTAGAACACTCGAAATTTTGAATGTTTGGTGTTCTAATGCAGACCCCAGCCTCTTTACATTCCACTATTCCACTTCAAAAAGATTAGAACCAGAGACTTGAACTCATTTGGATCAGATACAAATAGATACTCTCCCCAGGCCCACAAAAGCTATCCCCTTGGTTCATTTACCTTTGTAAGGACTTCATCTCCTACCCTATCACTCACATTTACAACCTCTGCTTAATTTTATTTATTTATTTTATTTATATTTGTTGACCGGGAGTGTCCGACTGGATGCAGGTCCATTTTCAGCGGAGGCCCGGGGAGAAAAGCTCCACAGTTAAAATAAACAAACAGTAGTTACATTGGATTATATAGCGATTAACAATTTACATAGCAATTACTTACAACATATTTACAGATGAAGAACATAGTACATCAGTAGACAACTAGAATCTTTATCTGTGAAGTACATAACAGACATTAACAAATGTTACAAGAAGAAGTTCCTGCTGTATAATAAGTACTGGCTTATGAGCATCTGAGCTTGCTATAATCAAGGTAGTTAGTGGAGTGGAAAGAAAGGTAGTGGTTGGATGGGGAGGGCGATATTAGAGTGGGAGTTGCAAGGGCATTGCCAGCATGTTTTTAGGTGCGCTTTTAGTAAAGTTTTGAAGTGGGTGCATGATGGTATGAAGGTAATTGTGGGTGGAAGGAAGTTCCATAATTTGGCTATGGTGCAAGGGAATAGTGCTTCACCAGCAGAGTTATTGGCTTTAGTGATCTGCAAGTGATTTTTGTTGCTGGATCTTAGTGGTCTGGTGGTGCGATAGGGTTGGAGTAGATTCTGGAGGGATGGGACATTTAGTGGATGATTTACTAGTTTGTGGGCAAGTGAGAGTTGATACCATTGAAGGAGGTGAGGGAGTTCAAGCCAGCCCAGTTCAGCAAGTGAGAGACAGTGGTGACTACGGTAGGATGCCCCTGTGGTGAATTTGACGATTTTGTTGTAGCAGGTCTCTAGCTTGTTTAAATCGCATTGGCTTAGGTTGGTATATATTGGACAGGCATAAAGTAGGGTGGAGATAAGGTGGGAATTTGCTATTGAAATCTTTGTTGCTTTGGTGAGAAGTTGCTTATTTCTGTATAGCGCTCCTAGTTTATTGTGGACTTTTTTTATGGTCAAGGATATGTGAATGTCAAATTTTAGTTTATTGTCTATTTCCATTCCTAGCAATTTGGTGTGTTCAGTTGGGTATATAGTGGTGTTGTCTTTTGCTGTAATGTTAAAGTGAGAGTTGTTTTGAGTATGTTTGGTGGGTTGGAAGATGAGTAGTTTAGTTTTGTTTGGGTTGAGTATTAATTGGGCATCGGATAACCAAGTTTCAACAGAGGAAAAGGCTTCCTGTGTGACTTTTTGCAGTTTGGGTAGGGACTGGGCTGAGCAGATGATGGTTGAGTCATCTGCGTATTGTATGAGTGTGCCATGTTTGGTGGCAGAGGCTAGATTATTGGTGAAAACAGAGAAGAGTAGGGGTCCAAGGATGGATCCTTGGGGAACCCCTATGGAGACAGGTAGTTGGGGAGATATGTCATTCTGCCATACAACAGATTGTTGGCTGTCAGACAGGTAACTCTGAAACCAGTTGGTGACCGATTGTGAGAAGGATAGGTTATTGAGGACAGAGATAAGTTGTTTGTGTGGGACCATGTCAAATGCTTTAGATAGGTCTAGGAAAGTATCAGAGGAGAGATAGCCATTGTTTTTATGCTGAAGGATAGTGTTAGTAAAGGAGAGTAAGGCAGTGGTGGTGCTATGGTTTGGTCGGAAACCATGCTGAGTATTGGAAAGGAGGTTGTTAGTAAGGAGGTAGTCTGAGACCTGAGAGTGTATGCATCTCTCTAGTATTTTGGAGAGTGGAGAGAGAATAGTTATGGGGTGGTAATTGGTTAGTTCTGTGGAGGGTCCGCCTTTGTGGAGGGGAATTATATGTGATACTTTCCACAGTGTGGAATGTAACTTTCTGACAGAGATCGGTTAATCAAGATGGATACTGGGTAGGCCAGAGCATCAGCTGCGATTTGTAGGTATTCACTTGGGAGGTTGTCTGCTGCTAATCTGGTGGGCTTAAGTTTAGTTAAGAGTTTTTTTATGTTGGAGGTAGGTACAGGAGAAAAAGAGAAGGCAGTGGGGAGATTACTAGTTGAAGGTGTGGGTTGGAGGGGAGGGGGGTTGTGTTGTTTAGCTAGTGATAGTTTGGTTTGTGTGAAGTGTGTGTTGAATGAGGTAGCAATATTTTCTGAGGAGTGAGGGATGTTAGAAGGAGGGGTACTGACTTTAACTGGGTGGAGGATGGAGTTTATGGAGGACCAGAATTGTTTGGGGCTGTGTTGAGAGGAGTCTAGGGCAGACTGGTAGTATTGGAATTTGTCCTGTTTTATTAGCTTTTTGACTCTATTGCGTAGTTCTAGGAATTTCTGTCTAGTTGAGGGGGTTTTGGTTTTGCGCCAGTGCTCCCAGGCTTTATCCCTGTTTTTCATTTCTGACTTACTAATAAGATTATGCCTCAGATATGGAAAACAGCAATTGTCATTCCTAATGCAAAACTACCCAAGCTAACTACTTCTTCACAATACTGTCATATCTCAAATATTCCCATTTTAGGTAAAATACTAGAAATAAATATCTACAACCAAATTCCTGCTTACTTACATCAATACTGGTCTGGATGCATCACAATAACAGCTCTGTACCACTTCACAGATGACATCCTATGCAATATGGACAAAAGCAAATTGACAGAAGGCATCATAAAAGCTTTTAATTTAATTAACCATAACTTACTGTTTGACAAATTACCTGAAATAGACAGTAGTGAAAATGCAAAACATTGTTTATAGATTTCCTTACCAATACATCCTTCAAGGTGGAAGTAGCCATCTCCACCTCTGAAACAGCTCCTATTATGACAAGGAGCCCCCAGGTTTCCACTCTAGCCCCTCTGCTATTTTCTATATTTACCAAGTAACTGTCATCTGATCATCCTTAGATACCATTAATTCTTTTTGCAGTCAACATGGTGATCTACAGGTCAAACAAACCTACTCTATTATACAAACTCAGCTCTGAGATGGCCTCCAAACCCCAATCAGTGGCTAATATGCCACAAATTTATGCTCAGTTCATCAAAAACAAAAGAAGTGCAATTTAGAACCAACCAAAAATAGCCAAAGCACCCAGTTTTCTTAATATTAAAGATGTTAATAATATCACCATAGATATTTCCACATCCTTCAAATGCACTGGCATTTGGCTAGACCAAGCTCTTAACTTTCAACTACAGATTCGAAACATATGCAGAAAGATCAACACTCTAGTTTTCTGGATAAACAAGCTATCACCTCTTTCATCAATACCAGCCAAAGCTGCCACAGGCAAAGCAATACTCTTATCTCAACTTGAATATATGGACTACCGATAACAGCTGCAGCCTGAAAGAAAAATATCACCACCTAACAAATCAACTCCAGTAAAATCTGCCTGTTTATTACTAACTCCCCCAATAATTAACACCACGACTTCATTCTTACCAAAGTTAAATGACTCCCAGTACATACTAGACCGGTTAATATAATGTGCTATGAATAACAGATAAAACAACTGACAAGGTCAAGAATGCAAACTGGGATTCAAACTACAATTGATCTTAAAACAAATATAAGGCAAAGATGCACTAACACTACCATTGTCCCAAACTCCATTAGTTGTCACTGTCCCATAAACTCAGACCAGTCATTCAAAACGAAGAAAAGTGCCCTACTTATCATTACTGGATGACCATTTTCACAAAACAAAATTCTGCTTCTAAATAATTACATCTGCAGTATAGATTGTTCAGCCAGACACACCAAAACAAATTCCACACTAGCTAACTTCATCTGTGTCTCCTCAAATATGTAAGAAAACACCATTTCCCATACACTGCAGATAACTGAGATGACAAAATATCCTTGAATAACTGATAAAATTAAAAACAATATTAAGTAAAGGGACAGCCTAGAGAGCCTGGAAATGGGATCCCACCAAGGAAACCCTCCATCAAACATTCAAGACTATATGAAAGGCTACTCAGATTGACACAAATGGTGTAAAAGCCTTATACTTAAATCGGAGGTTAATAATACTGCTCTCCGGAAACATTACCGACCCCACATCATATGACTGCCTTAAAGATCAGATCCAAGACTCCTTTCCCAACGACTTTACCCACTTCCTTCCTACATCTATAAATAGCATTGCTAACATATTCCCTCCTCTAATGCTATACTCTGTTATAAACACTGACCAAACTCTATTGTCTTGCATTATATGCAGCCACTTTTCACTTCACTGCCACAACCACCTGCCAAGCCAAATCACTACTCACCAAAATTAACTGCTAAAGGGAAAAGTTCAGCTTATTACATCCCACTTTTCTAAAACTTTCATTTGAAAACATTGCAAAACCTCTTACACATATATTTAACATTTCCCTAACTACAGGTATTGTCTTGCAGCTTTCACTCTAATTATTCCCTTACTAAAAGTCCACTCATTTTCTCAAAAAAAAATACATGCCTGTGTTAAACCTGTGCCCTATAATAACAACTTTTGTAAAACTAATATACCAACAAATATTTCAACACATAAATAGTTTTGCTCTAATTTGTGATCATCAGCATAGTTTCAGAAACTCATTTAGCACTCTAATGACCCTATTCTCAGCAACAAGTACCATTTACAAGAACATTAATGATGGCTTCATTACTGCAGGAGTATTTGTCAACATAGCTCATGCTTTTGAAATAGTTAACCATAGACCTTGTTCTTAACAAATTGCAAAACATAAAATTTGGTGATAACCCAATCCTTTTGTTCAAAATCTACTTACAGAATAGAACTTTCAAAACTATTCTAATAACTTCCTGTCTGTAAAGAATATACTTAATATTGAAGGATACACTTCCTAATGTACTTCAGTAAAAATACCCAAGGGTAATACATGACCCACGATTCAACTTTAACATTCATATACATAATATCACTACAAGGTCCTATCACAGCTAAAATTATGTTACCATATCTCATACCTTCCCGTCCCCCATGCCAAATCAATCTTCCCTAATCTTTTTGATAGGTGCTGGGGGATCTTTTACATCCACATGAGCTACCACCAGCTAAAGCAGGTAGGGCATTGGTTTAATGTCTCATCCAAAGGACAACCCACTCTGGACTGCAATACCTACTAATAATGCACTGCAGTGTCAGAAATTTAATCACCTGGAGTGGGAATAGAACCCATAACCTTCTGGTATTCCAGCACCAAAGCCAAATGTGCTATCTACTCAGCCATTAACACTGACATTTATTATACTTTATAAGCATTTCCTTTTTGAATGTGAAAGGATTTGTCACAGACTTATTAAGATTTCAAAGTAATAATCTATGGTAAACAAGACTGAATTAGATTGTTTCATCAACAAAACAATGTAAACACAGGGCAAGAAATATGAATCCCATCATGAGCTTCCTATTTAAAACTGTTAACTAATTCTTCCATGTTTGCTTTTTTTCTAAAAATTTGAGAGACACCATTTCAGACTGTGAACCTAAAGGTTATAAGCTATGCATAACATATTTATAGATTTGTCAGGCAACACCCTTCCTTCGCTGAATATAAATAAAAGTTCTGTACATTGTGTGCCACTTTAAACTGCCTCTGATATTTAAAAACTCCTCCTTTTCCCTACTGTGTTGCCATAAATGTTAACTATTTAATTTAAATACCTCCACAGATCATTCCAGCAAAAGAACAATAAGTCTTCTTTAAAGGTTCATGATTATCTCAGAATAGTGACCTGCTGAAAAATGTAAACAGAATTTGATATCATGGGTTTCAATGTCTTGTTGCAAACCTCTGAAGACAGGAAGCTGTTTGTAGATGAGGGTTAATCATGGAGCTAGACATAAGGAAACTTGAGCAGATTTTCTCAAATTTCAGTGATCAAAATTTGAAGGGAGAACCAGGAAATGTCTGTTCAGTTTCGTACCCATTTTATTATTAAAGAGATATTACAGTGGAATTCAGTGACCACATTTTAACTTATTTTGTGATTTTAGTGCATGATAATGCTACTTTTCTTAAAAAGTCAGGAATAAGTTTCCTACTGTATTTAGTTTTCTATTTATGCATTTATTTATTTGGTAGATAAATGAACAGGACCACTAGACCCCTCTTGCTGTCAAAGCCCAGTTGCAATAAGCAAAACAAAAATAAAAAAAAAAATTACAAAAAATTCACTTTTCAGAATCTCTGTTTTGATACTGATGCAGTTTTTGTTTTAGTCATTTACTTTTTTTTATCATATTAGTCCCACTATGCATGTCAGATTTTCAGGGGAGGACTGAGTGAATCTTATTGACTAGAGAAAATCCAAACAAGACACTGAGGAAATGGCTAAATGACTATTGTCCCAAAGCTCTCACCTCCACTGTGATGAAATCAATGGAAATGTGTAGTTTAGAAAACTTAAAAGACTCAGAGTTTGTAAAGTGAGAGAACGTCTGAAGTGAAGTTGAGGAAACAGGATCCAAAATGACTCATCAGAATTGAATAATACTAAGGTGGGGATACAAGATAAAGAAGTGTTAATTGCAATCCTATGCCTGAAGCAGTAATCTGACAAATTGAGCAGATTTGACATTCATAAGCAACAATATTTATAGAAATGTTGTCAGGAGAGTATGGGCAGAAGGCAATGATATGTTTTGAAATTTGAAGGAATTTTCCTGAAGCATGCATTTAAGACATGATGGGTAAAACTAAAAAAAACATGGCAATAACACTTGAATAAGCAGAAGTCAGAGATATTACATTGAATGAGATAAGTATTATTTTATTGACTGCAGCACTCTAGAGCAATAACAGCTAGATATTTTTGTAAAGTATTCACTAATGGTATAACGTAGGCATGGTCAGTGATATCTTCTTGTATTAAGGTGTGTAAAGTAATATCTGCTTATGTGAAATGGAGATAACATTCCTGTAGAAAAAAGGTTTAAATGAGTAACTAGAGAACTGGAGTCTTATATTTCTATTAAACTGTGGTAATTAATTGTTAACCAAGATATTGTAGGTAAAAATTAGAACACAGATCAAGAAATATCCTGCTGATGAGGTGGTAGAATAGATAGCATGATGGTCAATTTGTAGTTAACAAATGAGTTTGTGAGTAAAAAAAGCAGGTTACTATGAGCGATTCATGTTGAGGATGGACATTAATAAAGCAGATGATGAAGTGTGTCACAGGAGTTTACAGAAAGCTTTACACATTTATAGAAATAGGAGTAGGTGTCAAAGATGTTTAACAAATGTTTATCAAAATTAGGAATTTTTAGGAATGTGCCCTTGTGTAAAAAATAGTTATAGATGCCAAGGAGTTCAGTTATATAGGAGGTGTTAGGAATCTCATTCAATTACTGTTAAACTTATGTTTTAGTTTAGTACTAATAGCCTAAAGAAAAGGTCAAAAGATATGTGTGTGTGTGTGTGTGTGTGTGTGTGTGTGTGTGTGTGTGTGTGTGTGTGTACAGGAAAAAATAGAAATTGATTTCCAGTTATAAGTTATATATTATATTAACTTATATTATTATTATATTTTATATGTTACAGGTGATGTGATATCTGTAAGGAAAAACAAAGTGATAAAACAAGTACCTTGAAGATATTTGATTTATGTATGAATTAATCAAAGTATAAGAGGTTTAGAACAGAAAGATATTCTGAGGAGATTAAGTATCATTCAAAGGGTTTTGAAAGAATAGGTCTGAGACTGGATGCATAATTTGAGAGGAATGGGAGCATATGAAAACGGAAAACAGAGCATCATTTTGTTTTCCATATAAGATGTCTTATTATTATAAAAAATGTGTATATTATGAAAACTTATTTATTGGGTTTGTCAGTTCCATGACCAGTGTATGCTTGTTTTCAGAGTGGTACAAATTTTCTTTAGAGTTACATTTGATACTGGTTACAGCCTATTAAAACAGGTGTATTGTGCTTGCCAAAAGACAGTGGCAGCCTGGATATGGTTCATCCAGTCAGACAAGACCTTTGTTTAACGGGGCGTGGCCAAGGATGAACACAGGATAGCAGCAGATTTCTTCAGCTCCACCAATTTCATTACACTGACAGGAATTAATTACTTAAAAAATTAATTTTTGAAGTAATTTTCTTTCTAAATACGTTTGTTTTATATAGTTCTTGAACTATATCTAAAAAAGAAAGGAAATCTTAACAATATTCCTGTCAGAAATCACTGTGGAAATTTTCCTGTCAGTTTATCAGTCTGAAATGAGTTCCAGTAAGACAAATTCTCAAGACTCCAGCATCAAGAAAAAACTTCAGTCTCTGATAATTATAATCCAGCAACTTACTGATAAAATGGATACTAAAATAGACACCTTCATAGAAAAAGCTACAAAACAAATAGACCTGTTACATACAGACCTGCAACAACAGAAGATCCAGATGACAGGCATAAAAGAAGCTGTGAATGACATGGAAAATAGAATCCAAGAAGAGGAAATCAACATTGAGTTTCTGCTAAAACAAAATACACATTTACAAACAAAGCTGGATGACCTGGAAAATAGATCTAGGCACAATAGCATTAGGATTTTTGGACTGCCAGAAAATATTGAAGGTAACAGTATTACTTCTTTTTTAACAACTTGGCTCCCTAAAACTTTAGACTTACCAGAAGCATTCTCTTTTGGTATCGAAAGAGCACATAGATCTATAGCTAATACTAACTCTAACAAAAAATATCCTAGATCAATTATAGTTAGATTTCTATCATCTTTTGATAAAGAGATGGTTCTTAAATCTGCTTGGGCTAAAGCTCCTGTTAAGATTGATGAGACAACTGTGCGTTTTGACAATGACTATTCTTCCATGGTAATAGCTAAAAGAAAAGTTTTTCTGCCACTAATAAGGGAGCTTAAAAAAGCACAGTTTAAAACATACCTTCTGTTTCCTGCCAAGCTTAAAATCTTCCTTCCTGATGGTCCTAAGGTTTTCGATGATTTAGACTCTGCTTTACTGTTTGTCAAAGAAAAAGGATTTTGGATAAAATAGAAGAAATGGAATGGGCTAGTTCTTCATTAAAGAGATTGGCAACTGAAGCTTCGTGGAAGACTTCAGAGAAGAAGAAGAGACTAAAAACAAATGATTTGTTATATGTTTTTTTCTCTCTCATCATTTTAGTTCATTATTAATCTTTTTGAACATAGTTCCTGCATTTCCAGAAAGCCACAAATATTTTGGAAAAGATTTAATCAAAGTTATTCTCTATGTGCAAAGAAATGTTTTGTTTCATAACCAGTCAAAATACCTGAAGATTTAATGGCAAGCTGTGATTCAATTTGTTTCTCTTTCTGAAAAGAAGTAAGGTTAGTAATTTGATACATTATCTTTACCTTTTTTTCCTTCTCCTTTTATTATTTTCTTTGTTTAAACAATGACATTCTATTTAGATTATGTAGTGGGTAAAGGGTGGGGGAGGGTAGGGAGTGAACAGTAATGAAAATATCATTAATAGAATAATAACATATTTATTCCTTGTAAAAGTTTATAAGTTCTTCAAATGCTATTTCTAATTATACTTTCTTGATTATACTGCTTATGCTTGTTTGTAAATAATCTGTTATGCTTTAACTAATAATAATCAGAACTAAATAAGAGTAAATAATATGTTTTATTTTTAACTCTATTAATATAAACAGTAAGTAACATTCCATTGTATATACTTCTTACAGCTTTATCTTACATTTTTTTATTTCTGCCTCACTCCCTTTTATTTTCTACTCTCTTTTTCTTTTCTTTATTAATATATAGAAATGCTTTTGATTGTGTGGGCACAGTGAATAATAGGATTTGTATGAAAATTGAGTTGGGAGAAGAATGTTGAGTTTTATTGCTTGTTGGTAATTTTGGGCTTAATTTCACTTACATAGAGGCTGTAATGATCTGTGGAATACATTGTGAAGGTTTTGTCATGTTTAGATGCATTTACACTGCTAAATGAATGTTTGTCACTAGTTTTTAATAAGTTTCCCGCCAAAATGTTAAGAGAGACAATCTGAGATGTGGGCTGTCTCATGCACAGTGTTCATGAGTTACTTCAGAAGCTTCAGCTCACAGAATTCTCACAGAGAAACCGAAAACAGTTAGTATAACCTTTGACATAGTTATCACACTGACACACCACAGATTCAGGAAAATACTCTATTCATAAAATATGTCAGTTATAATGTTTTGTTTCATAACCAGTCAAAATATCTGAAGATTTAATGGCAAGCTGTGATTCAATTTGTTTCTCTTTCTGAAAATAAGTAAGAGGCTGTAATGGTCTGTGGAATACATTGTGAAGGTTTTGTCATGTTTACATACATTTACACTACTAAATGAATGTTTGTCACTAGTTTTAATAAGTTTCCGCCAAAATGTTAAGAGAGACAATCTGAGATGTGGGCTGTCTCATGCACAGTGTCCATGAACTACTTCAAAAACTTCAACTCACAGAATTCTCACAGAGAAACTGAAAGCAGTTAGTATAACCTTTGACATAGTTATCACACTGACACACCACAGATTCAGGAAAAATACTCTATTCATAAAATATGCCAGTTATAATGAGTCTAAATGATGTAGTTTCTTGTAGTAAGTAAATGTCTTATTTTAGAAGGCATAGAAAATGAAACATTTATTTAAATGTTTTTGAAAATTTACTTAACAGCAGCATAATAATCTGTGTTAAAATTTGTGTTCCAAACATATACTTTACTATAACTCATTTAATTCATCTGATTGACAAGCATAAATAATCTTATAACTCTATTCTGGAAGAAATGTCATGTGATATATTTTAAAGCAGTAGGTTAGCATGATTGTAAAATCTGGTTACTAAAATGTGTTTGCTGTGCATTATTTTGTATAAAGCAGACAGATTTATTCTAGGGACAGCAAGTAGGATAGTGCTCAACAAAGACACAACTCAGTGAGATCATATATATATATATATATATGTGTGTGTGTGTGTGTGTGTGTGTGTGTGTGTGTGTGTGTGTGTGTGTATGTATGTGTATGTGTGTGTGTGAGTGTGATGGCTTTTTTTTTATAATAATGCAAGTGTTCCTGAGAATCTGCATAACTATCCAATATGATTTATAATAATTTCTATGAATACAATATTTTACTCTATTGACAAAATGAATGTTTGTCACAAGTTTTAATAAGTTTCCCGCCAAAATGTTAAAGGAGACAATCTGGGATATGGGCTGTCTCATGCACAGTGTCCATGAACTACTTCAAAAGCTTCAACTCACAGAATTCTCACAGAGAAACTGAAAGCAGTTAGTATAACCTCTGACCTAGTTATCATACTGACACACCACAGATTCAGGAAAAATACTCTATTCATAAAATATGTCAGTTATAATGAGTTTAAATGATGTAGTTTCTTGTAGTAAGTAAATGTATTATTTTAGAAGGCATAGAAAATGAAACATTTTTTTAAATGTTTTTGAAAATCTACTTAACAGCAGCATAATACTCTGTGTTAAAAACTTCTGTTCCAAACATATACTTTATTATAATTCATTTAATTCATCTGATTGACAAGCATAAACAATTTTATAATTCTATTCTGCAAGAAATGTCATGTGATATATTTTAAAGCAGTAGGTTAGCATGATTGTAAAATCTGGTTACTAAAATGTGTTTGCTGTGCATTATTTTCTATAAAGCAGACAGATTTATTCTAGGGACACCAAGTAGGATAGTGCTCAACAAAGACATAACTCAGTGAGATCATATATATATATATATATATATATATATATATATGTGTGTGTGTGTGTGTGTGTGTGTGTGTGTGTGTGTGTGTGTATGTGTATGTGTATGTGTGTGTATGTATGTGTGTGTGTGTCTGTGTGTATGTGTGTGATGGCTTTTTTTTTTTTTAATAATGCAAGTGTTTCTGAGAATTTGCATAACTATGCAATATGATTTATAATAATTTTTATGAATACAATATTTTACTTTATTGACAATAATGAGTTTAAGTAAATGCTCATATACAAACAATTCAAGATTTTTTTTGGAAGCTGTTAATAGTATTCACATCACAGAAAATAGATGCATCTTAATATATGTAATGTCTGAATCATATTAGCCAAAGTTTTTGATTTAAATGAATGTTAGAACCTACTTTTCTCTCCTCTTGATTTCTAACATCAAGATTATTTGAATGCTATTTGAATACAAGTGTTATATATTACATAGATCTATATAGTAGTATGAACAGTTTTTAAAAAAAAAAAAAAAAAAGTTTGTTTTAGTTTATATGATGCTGTTTTACCAAATGTGTAGTTTTGTCTTGATAGATAATTGAATTGAAAACTGTTAACCTCAGTTAAATATAACTAGTATTACATTGATAAGGTGGTAGCTGAGGTACTGCTGCTTAGGGTAGGGGGTTAACTTGAGTAGTAAATACTACTCTAAGTTGGAGTTTTCAACTCCAGGCTGGATGCAAGGTTTAATCCTTACATTATTTTCACTTGTTCATTGTTATATGTATATAGTTTTGACATCCACAATATATTTTGTACACTTATTGTCACTACAAACAAAATTGAATCCTATACAAAATCCCATAAGAGATTTAATAAATACAGCTATATTTAAAGGTACACCTAAAAGAGGAGATGTAACATTATTTATCTTGTTATTTGTTATTTCGATCATAAGATTCTTGAGTTTTAAAAATGCCAAATGACATCTTTAAAAGCAATTTCTTTAAACATTAATGGATTGAATAATCCGTGTAAAAGGGCAAGCCTAATAAGATACATTAATTTACACAAGGCCAATCTAGTCTTCCTGCAAGAAACCCATCTCTTGAAAAAAGATATTGATAAACTAGCCACTAATAAGTATACAGTATTGGTTAGTTCAGAGCACACTCAGAAAAAGAGGAGTGGCTATTTTATGGAATAAAAGTATGCCCATTCCTAAAACCATTAAGTCTTATCAGGATGACAAAGGAATGTTTTGTATGGTTACAATACAAATTAATGGGAAGACTTACACTTTAATTAATATATATTGGATACCTGGAATTGGTATTAATACAGTGAAACATCATATTGATAAGATCATATCATTCTCTATAGGGATATTATTTTAGCTGGTGATTTTAATTGTATACTACATGAAAGTGATACTACCACTATAAGGAAAAGAAGAATTACATCTAATGCAAAACATTTAAATGATTTTGCTAATTCTTATCATTTGAATGATATTAATAATCAGATAGATTCAAAATCATTACCATACACCTTTTTTTCTAACAGATACAAAACTTATTCAAAAATAGATAGGGTCTTTATTTCTAACCAGATGGTAACAGATTTAATTAATTCCAAAATCATTTCATGTCCTATATCTGATCATAACTCAATTGTTTTTGAATTCATGATAAAAATACTCATAATGTTCAGATCAAAAGGATACCAGCATACTTAACTCAGCTAAAAGACTATAACGAATATATACTTTCAGAAGTACAACATTTTCTAGACATAAATAATACTCCTGAAGTCTCCATTGTCTATGTTTGGGATGCCTTAAAATCATATCTATATGGACAAAGTATCAGATGGTATAATAATAAAAGGAAATCCTGGGATAAGGAATTGTTAGATATTCAAAGTAAATTAGACTCTTATAAACATAATAATAAAGAAAATATTATGGACAAGAAAGTTATTGAAGAAATAAACAAACTAAATGAGAAATACAAAGAAATTTTAACTCATAAAGTTAAAATAACTTTAGAGAAATATAAGTTTTGTCTTATTCAATAAGCCCCAAATACTTACATAGACTTAAAAATAAAACAAAAGATTGAATAAACAAAACCATATCAAAGAAATCTTTTCTCTAAGGAAAAAGAAGAATGTTTCTAGTATACCAGAAATACTGGATGAATTTAGAAATCACTTTCACAAGATTAACCATAACAACATTAACATGGAACCTAAAGATAAAATAAAGGAGTTTATAACCACAAACATGAATAAAAAGCTTAATAAACAACAGATTAAACTATTGGACAAGAGTATTTCATATACAGAAGTTATTACACAAATAAATAAGCTTAAATCAAACAAAGCACCGGGTAATGATGGTATTATACCAGAGATATATAAAATCCTTTCTAAAGCTACATATTCATTAATACATAAGGTTTTTATTTTGGCCCAAACTGAGTTAATAACCCCCCCCCATATTGGCAATATACATTTATTTCACCAATTTTAAAACCTAATAAAGATCCAACTAGATGTTCTTCATATCGACCCATCTCATTACTTAATGTTGATTATAAAATGTTTATGAGTATTTTTGCTGATAGATTGAAGACAATCATCACCGGCATTATAGATATAGATCAGACGGGCTTCATTGTAAATAGAAATACTTTTGATAATATAAGAAGAACTTTAACATTAATTGATTTTGCAAATAGGAAAAAGAAAGATTTAACACTTATTAGTCTTGATATAGGTTCAGCATTTGATTCAGTAAGTTGGGACTATCTGTTTACCTTACTGAAATGCACAAACTTCTCTGATGCATTTGTAAATTTAATTGAGCATTTATACAAAGGAACGCTGGCTTACATTAAGGTAGGAACATATGTTTCACAAAAAATACCCATTCTTAAAGGTACAAAGCAAGGATGTCCACTTTCTCCACTATTATTCACTTTAGTAATGGAGCCTTGGGCTAATTTGATTAGGAAAAGTACTGACATAGAGGGTTTTGAAATAGACGAAAATACAACATCAAAAATTCAACTTTTTGCAGATGATGTTCTAATTACATCAGCAGGATCTAATTCTTCTATGCAGTCTTTATTTGATAAAATGATGAATTTTAAAAGTATTTCTGGTTTAATATTCAATGAAGAAAAACTAAAATACTACCTATATATACACGAAAAAATATTCTCATTAGTGATTTTACTAAATATGTACCCAATTCAGGTCAGATAACTTATTTAGGTATAATACTATCTAAAGATATTAAATCTATTATATATAATAACTATAATACCTGTTTTCTTAATATACAAAATCTTTTTAATACCTGGAATAATATGTTTTTACTATGGAGGAGAGACTTACAATTATTAAAATGATAATATTCCCCAAGATTTTATACTTAATACAATCAATAATACTTTCACCTACAAAAATAATTATCAAGAAACTGAATACACTAATGTTAAATTTATTATGGGCACCTAATAGACCTAGGATTGCATTAAAGAAACATACTAATAGCTGGTCTCAAGGGGGTATTTCTTTTCCAGACTTTAATTTATATATTATCTCTTCTATTATAAAAGTTATTACTTTATTAATAGATCAGTCATATATCACAAAATGGAAAGATTATTGGGAGCTAATTAGTATGCACTTCATGAAAATCTCCTTAACACATAAAAATATGAGTGTAAATAACTCCATGTTGTGGTTGCTAAAGGAATTTTGTACTTCACCTATTACACCTAAACATATGGTTTGTTACCCATTAAATATTATTATTAGTTATCGTAACTTTATATTCATGCACCCTAAGTATAGGGAATGGAATTTTATTGTATTCCCTATAATGTATACTCAGGGTATGCTTATGTCATCTACTTCTGAAGGAGCTCATTTAGCTATAGATAATGATCTAAAGTACTGGTATCAGCTGATATCTGATAATAAAGTTAAAAATCTAGATTTCTTAAAACAAGAATTTGATCTAAGAGAAACTTGCTGGTTAGAGGTTCAGATCTTTAGACAACATCTCATTGATAGAATAGATCTAATGTCTATAACAGTTAAAGAATCTATTCCAAAACTGATTGATTACTTGATATTAAATTTACAGCATAAAGTTTCTGATAAAGGTAAACTTTCATATATACATAAAATTATTAGACAAGAAACTTTTTACAGTGCAGATTCATACTGGAATTATTTCACCTCTATTAATGGGGACCCACCAACTCAACAAGATAAACAATATATATTGGAATCTGCTTATAGAACTACATCTTCCATTGTCTGGAGACTTTATACATGGAAATTTTTACATAGATCTTTTTATACACCTTTGATGATGAATAAAATAAATAATAAAGATAATCTATGTAAGAGATGTAATGTAGAAATTAATGCTGACTGGGCTCATATGTTTTATGACTGTATGAAGTTGAAAGAATACTGGAAGTCAATTAATGAATTTTTGCAGGCTCTTTTTACAGATAATTTCATTATTTCTAAGTCTCTTATATTATTCAACACACCTGTACCTCAATGTGTTAAAAAGATTAAGCTTCCCTTGTTATGGTCTATCCTAGCAGTGGCCAGGAAAATAATAACTAGAAATTGGATTTCAGATACACCTCCTTCGTTCAATGAATTTAAAAATGTTATGAATATAATGTGCCATATGGAAATAAGCACAATTAGAATGAGAACAACTAGAAAAACATCATATTATATTGTATGGGATAATTTACAAAATTTGTTAAAAAAATTCTAATTTCAATAGCACAGTATTTTAGTTTAATTAATTGATCTGATTGTAGTGGATGTCTTTGTAAATACTTTAGTTGTTTTGTTGAATATTATAATAATACCTATTTTTAATTACTTGTATAAATTTGTTATGATATTTCTCTTATATGTTAAAACAATAAACCTGTTTTAAAAAAAAAGACCTTTGTTTAACATTTCATCCATAGTCAGCACCTCTGAAGTGTAACACCCTTTACTTCTGCGCAATCGTGACACCACTGGAAAATGAATCCAAACACCTAATACCATTTTTGTGTATATAATATAGTGGAATTTCATAGAGTAGGTGTAATTGTAATATGATGTTAAACCTATAGACACTGCATCAGTAAAGCTTTCAGTATGCCTGCACTTTATTCATCCATTCCTCGGTGTACATCATCAAAAGTGCATAGTCTACAAGAAGGTAAAATAAAAAAGTTATTTCTGGCTCATTGACTGACTGTCTGTTGTTCACCTGCTCTATAACTTGAAGCTGTGAAGAGAATCATAACATTATCCCCTCCTATGTCTGATAAAGCTACAGAAGTAGCCACAAGGAACCACCAGACAGCATTTTGATTTCTACGTTTTGAAGTAAAATTTTCTAAAATGTTTCGCATTTCACCTTAAATAATATTAACACACTTCTCCTTTACAATTTAAAACTTAAAGTTAAAAGAGACTAAAAAGTTAACTTTTTGCATGTACTGCATTTTTCTGGAAATCATATCCCATTGCAAATGAGCATAATGTGCAATATAGTACAAGGTTTTTTATTTTATTGTGCATGAATCAGAAATGTATTTATTTTAAGAAAGGTAGCTATAGTGATTAAAATGATTTTAATAAATAAAGCAAAAAAAAAAAAATCTACATACAGGAGTTATACCTCAGGCAATCCAAAAGCCTGTATGAAACAAAAAAGTTTTGCCACAAGTAAAATGTTACTAAAAAAATCCAAAGCCTGGAACTGTTGAGGTAAAATGCCTTTATTTAAATAATAAATTCAATTGAGATAATTAGAATAGTTGTTGTCATATTGTAGCTGTCTGAATTTGAAACAAAGATTATGTTATAAGGACTTTAAAAACAAAAAGTTGAATATAAGTGGAAAACAGGGTATATTTCCATGTTATAGTTGTATATGCTGTGATGATATAAATACAAGCTGTGAATGTATACATCCTAACACTAAGAAATATGCTTTTAGGTGTTTTGCAACTTGTAATACTGCTGCCATTGTGTATATGGCATGCTGTAAGGTGCGTCAAGCATTCTATACAGCGAAATGTACAAGAAGGTGAAGGACAGAATTATTGAACACAGATCTGAAATTCATAGAGAGGTAGCAACTAATGCTTTGGCTAAGCATATGAGGAAGAAAGGAAGTACATACACATTTAACTTTAGAGTGATTGACATCAGACAGAAGAAAAAAGGGTGGGTCTTAATGAGTTAGAAGTATATGAATATTCATGGATCGCACTTTTAGAAGCTGTTTTCCACATTTAAATACAGCAGTAAGCATTAAACCTATTTTAAAAAGAAGATAGTTAACTTTGAAATAACATCTTGTGCGGATGGGTCTTAGTTAAGCGTTTTACTCATTTTATGGCTATACTGAATTTAAGTAACATTTTTACCTGTTATGTGTCTTTAAACTGAAATGTTTAATACAACTATATCATGTGATTAGCTTCATGCCTTGAATTTGTTATTTAAATAAAGGCATTTGATCTCTTTTTTTTACACACTGATGAAGGATTGATCCCAAAAACTTTGTGATTTTTTTCCCTGTTTGGAATAAATGCTGCATTTTACCTCAATATTTCCAGGCTTTGGATTTTTTACTACTGTTCTACATTTTGTATCCTGCCTGGTTTACCTATGTGCTGTTCTTGTTTCTTTGTGTTTTTGGTTACAAAGAAAATGTCCCCAGATAGAAGCAAATACAATACCATTGCGTCTGAATTACAAAATACATTAAACATAAATATTGCAAACACTTCGGACCCACCTCAAACGTTATTTGTGTATTTCAACTCATGCCCCAATTTTTCCAATTATCAATACCCAAGGATGAGATTAGCTTTGGTATATGTCTGTGCCTTCGGGCTTCTACAAGCTCTCCCTATCCATAAAAACCACAGATGGCAAGCCAGGGGTAACTTTATGATTTCCCATCCATTGGTCCAAACTGCATTTGAAAAGGCTTAGGGAAGAGCTGTGCTTTACATGAATGTTGAGTCTGTTCCAGAGGAGGGGTAATCTCTGTTTTCTTTATGTCACAAATGGGATGAGATCCTTAGATTGTGTAATTGCAGTGCTGTTTGTTTTGTGAAAGAGCAGATCCATCAGGGTTGGATAAGAGAATGCCTTTAAGTTAGGCATGGATTGCACTTGGAGGAGACACATTTGGTAAACCCTTAACATTCATTTTGAATTTGCCTTCCATGACTAATAAACATATTTTAGCCAGTTTATAGAGAAATTAAAGGTTAGTCATTATAGCACAAACAGGAATTGCAATACTTCATAGGTTCATAGGTTCATAGGTTCATACTAGGCTATCTGCCCGAGGGCATTTATAAGCCTAGCCCATAGTTTTGTGGCTTACGCCACCCCTTTAGTTTGGAGAAACTATGCCCATTATTTTGCTGTGCCTCTGTCGAGCAGTGACACTGAGGTAACCCCTGGGGTGTATCTGCGATCTCCCATCCATTGGTCAAGATTCCTCTTGAACAAGGCCAGCGAGGTGCTCTGCCTCACATAAACCGGGATTTTGTTCCACAGCATAGGGAGTCTTTGGGTGATGAATCTATCCCTCCAGCACGTCCTATTAATAACCGTGTCAAGGTTTAAGTCTCCCGCCCTTGTGGCTCTGAGGGATCTAGATTTTTTGAGATGAAGCATGTTCATCAAATCTGGGTTTGACATGGCCTTGTATGTCAGGCATAGGTCACCTCTGAGCAAGCGGTAAGCAACTGAATATAACTGGAGTTCTTTCAGTCGGGCAGCATAAGACAGATTTTTGAGACCCTTTATCCTTTTGGTGAGGAACTTTTGTGGCCTCTCCAGCTGCTGCAAGTGTCGGGTCAGATACATTCGAATGGGGCATTGTACTCGATCATTGGTCTGATGAGTGATGAGTATAGGGAGACTATGACTTCCCTTGATCTAGATGTGAATCCCTTCATGATAAGGTGGGCAATGTAGAAGGTCTTCCTAACTAATTTAGCAATATGAGTGTCGAATGAAAGGCTACTGTCAACCTGGGTTCCCAGGTCCCTAATAACTTCTTCTGTGTTCAGGGATTGCCACCTATATGGTAGCTAGGGGTAACCTTATTTTTCCCGAAGGGTATGACTATGCATTTCTTGGCATTTAACTTTAGGCCATGGCTCTGGCACCAGTTATCCGTTTCTGTGAGACCCTTCTGAAGGATATCTGTGTTGGATGTGTTTTCAACTACGGCGCCAGTTTGCAGTCATCTGCAAACTTTGTCAGCCATAACCCTCCTGTGTTTGCTTGTACTTCAGAAAAGTAGATGCCAAACAAGAGTGGGCCCAGGACTGAGCCCTGTGGGACACCACTTGTGACAGGCTTTGAGTCTGACATGGCGCCAGCAACTCTGACCCTGTGGGTTCTGTCACTCAGCCAGTTTGCAACCCATCTTGTAATGTATGGGTTTACATTTAAGTTGATGAGTTTTTCAATGATACCCGAGTGAGGTATTGTATCAAAAGCCTTCGCCAGGTCTAGGTAGGCTGTATGGACTGCCTTTCCTCGTCAATGGCCTTGGTGACTGTTTGAAAAGTCAACCAAGTTTAAAAGGCATGATCTGCCTTTGACAAAGCCAAACTGGGTTGGATCCAAAGTCTGCAAGTTCCTATGTCTTTATTTATGAGATCCATTATGATCCTCTCCATGGCTTTGCAGATAAGGCTTGTCAAGCTAATGGGACGGTAATTTCCAGGGTCGGTGGAGGCACCGCCTTTGTGGAGTGGGACCACAGTGGCTGTCGCCACTCCTGGAGTGCGTATCCGGAGGTGAGACTAAGATTAAACAGCTGTCCTAACTGTAGGTTTAATTCCTCGTTGAGTTCATGGAGCACACAGCCGGGGACACCATCAGGTCCCATGGATGCTGTGTTCTTTGCCTTGGAGAGAGCAGTTCTCACCTGGGCGTTAGAGATGTTTGGGGGGCTAAAATGATTTGGTATAGATATCTCTGCTTTGGTGGGGGGGGAGAAGTTTGCACTGAACCTGTCAGCCAGTATGTTGGCAATGTCTGTAGGATCAGTAATCTTCACATCATTTTGAACTAATTCTGAGCATATCTGGGAGTTTCCTCCTAGGTTTCTGACATAGCTAAAGAATGCCTTATGGTTATCTTTAGAGTCCTTAGCAATTTTTTCTCAAAATTAGCTTTGGATGATTTTATGAGAGCTCTTAGCTTTTTACTTATAGTGATCAGCGGTGTCTTACCTTTTAAGGATTTTGCTCTATCTTGTAGTAGCTTTCTCCTTTTGTTGTAGAGTTTGTTTATGGCTGGGGTCCACCAGACTGGATGCTTGCCTTTGGTACAAAGAGTCTTTGTTTTGCTTGGGATTGCCTGATCCATGCAGCCCTGCAGGTGCTGGTAGAAGGCATTTGTAAGTGATTCAGCGGTTTGAGTAATGTTAACCGCCGGCTCAGGGGCCTTAAAGGAGACCAAACTAGTCTTTAGAAGTGTGAAGTCGGCTTTCGAGAAGTTCTTTACTGTGGTCTTTTTCATTTCGGGTGGGGGCGGGATGAGGACCTCCAGCAAGGTTAGTTTGTGATCAGATCTCACCAGTGAGGGGTATACTTCCGGCATTGAACATTGTGCTCCCATGTTCGTGATGATGAGATCAAGTATGTTTTCTCCTCTTGTGGGGATGGTGACTAGTTGTTCCATGGCATTTGAGTTTATGAATTCCAGGAACTTTTGGGCTAGAGTGTTTGGTCTTGAGTAGTGTTCCCAGTCTATATTAGGGTAGTTGAAGTCACCTAGTATGATGGTGTTTGGAGATACATTTATCCCCTCCAGTGTTTTCAGGAAGGCCATATGAGGTTCCTGAGTTTGCGAGGGTGGCCTGTAACATGCTACAAATTGCAGAGCAAACTTGCCTATGGTTAATTGCACCTGGATGGTTTCCAATGCATCGTGCGATGCCACCAATCTTGAGGTGTGGGTGTCCTTGATGAATATGGATACCCCTTCTCCTTTCTTGGTATTGTCCGGGTTTTGGGGCCAGAACGCATGATATGAGGTAAAACCTGATAGTGCTGGGGTGCTCTCAGGAGCCTTGAACCAGGTTTCTGTCACAGCACAGACATCGATGTTCTCCATACTGAGAAGGGCCTCGAGTGCGTGCATCTTGAGGTTGAGACTTCTGGCATTGAGCAGCATTACCCTTAGTTTTTTTTCTTTGTTTTGTTCTATGGTGGTAGGTTTAGAATTTGAGCCTTGCCTAAAAAAGGCACTATGGGGGTGGCAAGAGCCTTTGCCAAAATCCGGAATCCCAGGGGTGACAAGTGCAAGCCGTCCCTTGCGAAGCAGCGTGGCTTGTCCAGCATGTCATCCCAGGCAGACAGACATTGGATCCCCTTTGAATGACACCAGAGTTTAAGCCAATTGTTAAAGCTGATCATCTTATCTCTGTATTGTGGCATCATTCTTGGTGAAGGTAGGATACTGCTCAAGGTCAGGGTCATACCTGCTTGGGCTACATAATCAGAGAGCTCCTCTATGTCTCTTTTCATGTAGTCCAAGGAGGTACGTCTCAGGTCATTAACACCAGCATGGACAATGATTGAGTCGTACTTGTACCTGCTGTTGAGAGACCTGAGTGCATGCGTTATGTGGCGGATTCTAGCACCCGACAGGCAGCTTACTGTGACCTTCTCCTTACTCAGTCTGGTGAGCGGGACGTCAGTGTGTCTGACTATGGAGTCACCAATGACTAGTGTGTCTGGCATTGTGTTTGGCCTTAAGGGCTGTGACTGCTTGACACTCTGACTGTGTGGTCTATGTGTTGCAGGTGTTGTGTTCTGAGGTGGTAGTTGTTTGGGTGTCTGCTTTGGTGGCCTCTGCTGTTTTGGTAGATTTTTGATCAGAGCCTCCGAGTATGTCTTTGTGTGTTTATGTGTATGATTTGAGGTTGTGATGGTATTATGTGAGACTGGGTCTATAGTGTGTGTGGTTACCTTCTCCTCCTGTCTGGTCATGCCAGTCCTATGTTGAGAGAGCTCAGCCTCCAGTTTGGCCTTATAGTTGCATCTCTCGCATGTATTTGTGTTTTGTGGGAGGAGGAGAGGGTTGTCTGTGTACATGAGGCAATTGTAACATTGCCTCAATATTCCCAGGTTCACCAGCTGAGCAGGAGAGGACATTAGCAACTGATCCCTCAACATGCTAGAAGGAATAGACAGAAAAACTTAAGAAAAGGTTCTGGGGGATGTGGGTGACCGAGAAATGGGGTTTGCTTTTTTGGGGTACTTTCTATAACAAGAGTGCTGTATCGAGGCGATAAGTACTCTAGGAGCAAGTGCTTCGCTATACAGATAGAGAATAGTCTACTTGGGAGTCAAGTAGAGATAATTTATAGTTGTAGGATACACTAAATAGAACAGTAGTATACTTTGAGGAAGGTAGTTTTAAGGGAAAATTTGAAGAGTGGACTTTAGGTAACCCTAATAGTTTAAATCTGATTAACCGGCGCTGCCCTAGTGTGCAACGGTAGCAGCTCCGCGCTAAATCGCGCTAACGCGTGCTTTATAGCAGGGGGCTGGAAAAAACAGGAAATGACCCAAAATGGCCGACAAATTACTAGTTGCTGCTTCTAACCACTCCTCTGAGGACAAACAAGCAGCTCAGTACTCCCCACTCCCACTGGTGAGTAAAGAAACTACCTCCGGCCACACAAGAAAATGGAGGAACACAGAAACCAAATACAAAGCCCAGGGATCAGCAAAATCTGATCACTGGAACAACTAGCTAGGAAAGTTTAGGAAAGGAGAAATATTTTTTTTTTTTTTTTTTTTTTTGCAAACAGACAGAAAAAATGCAGTAAATGCTTTGTTTTCGACTAAATTGCTATCAAAGGCTGGTACACTTGAGTGTATTAGCCTGTTTGTTACTTTAAGCAATACTTTAGCCCACAAGTGCAATCAACAATATAAGCTCACAAAAACAGGAAAATAAGGTAATAAAACAGTAATATAGGCACAAACAGTAGTCGAAAAGCTCAAAAGATCAAAAAATGCAAACTAAAAAGTTTAAAAATACTTATGATCAAGAAAGTTGCTTTTTCTGCTCTCTGCTGGCTTCGGAACTCTGCAGGGGACCACGAGGAGCTATGCCTAGTTCTCTAATTCCAGAAAAGCCTGCCAAAGCGTGCTTTATAGCAGGGGACTGGAAAAAACAGGAAATGACCCAAAATGGCCGACAAATTACTAGTTGCTGCTTCTAACCACTCCTCTGAGGACAAACAAGCAGCTCAGTACTCCCCACTCCCACTGGTGAGTAAAGAAACTACCTCTGGCCACACAAGAAAATGGAGGAACACAGAAACCAAATACAAAGCCCAGGGATCAGCAAAATCTGATCACTGGAACAACTAGCTAGGAAAGTTTAGGAAAGGAGAAATATTTTTTTGGTTTTTTTTTTTTGCAAACAGACAGAAAAAAATGCAGTAAATGCTTTGTTTTCGACTAAATTGCTATCAAAGGCTGGTACACTTGAGTGTATTAGCCTGTTTGTTACTTTTAAGCAATACTTTAGCCCACAAGTGCAATCAACAATATAAGCTCACAAAAACAGGAAAACAATGGGATTCCGGATATTGGCTAAGGCTCTTGCCACCCCCATAGTGCCTTTTTTAGGCAAGGCTCAAATTCTAAACCTACCACCCTAGAAAACAAAAATGGGAAGAAACTGAGGGTAATGCTGCTCAATGCCATAAGTCTAAATCTCAAAATGCACGCACTCGAGGCCCTTTTCAGTATGGAGAACATCGATGTCTGTGCTGTAACTGAAACCTGGTTCAAGGCTCCTGAGAGCACCCCGGCACTATTAGGTTTTACCTCATATCATGCGTTCTGGCCCCAAAACCCGGACCACACCACAAAAGGAGGGGGTGTATCCATATTCATAAAGGATACCCACACCCCCAGCTTGTTGGCAACCCACGCTGACTCGGGAACCATCCAGGTGCAACTAACCATAGGCAAAACTGCTCTACAAATTGTAGCATGCTACAGGCCACCCTCTCAAACTCAGGAACCCCACACAGCCTTCCTGAAGACACTGGAGGGTATAAATGTATCTCCAAACACCATCATATTGGGTGACTTCAACTACCCGAATATAGACTGGGAACATTACTCAAGCCCTAACTTTCTAGCCCAACGGTTCCTGGAGTTCATAAATTCAAATGCCATGGAACAGCTAGTCACTGTTCCCACGAGAGGAGAAAATATACTAGATCTCATTGTCACAAACATGGGGACAAAATGCTCCACACCGGAAGTATATCCCTCATTGGTGAGATCTGATCATAAACTAATCTCACTGGAAATCCACATCCCGCCCCCACCCCAAACAAAAAAGACCATAGTGAAGAACTTCTCTAAAGCAAACTTCACACTACTCAAGACTGGTGTGGTATCCTTCAAGGCCGCTGAGCCAGTGGAAACCACAACCCAAGCTGCGGAAGCCCTTACAAATGCCTTCTATGAACACCTCCAGGACTGCATGGATCAGGCAATCCCAAATAAAACCAAGACTCTTTCCACAAAGGGCAAACGTCCAGTCTGGTGGACCCCAGCCATTAACAAACTTTACAATAAGAGGAGAAAGCTATTACATGATAGAACAAAATCCATAAAATGGAAGTCACCCCTGATCATTATTAGTAAAAAATACGAGCACTCATAAAATCAACTAAGGCCAATTTTGAGAGAAAAATTGCCATGGATTCAAAGGACAATCATAAGGCCTTTTCAGCTATGTTAGGAACCTGGGTGGAAACTCCCAGATATGCTCAGAATTAGTCCAAAATGATACAAAAATCACTGAACCCACAGACATTGCCAACATACTGGCAGACAGGTTCAGTGCAAACTTCACCCTCCCCTAAAGGAGAGATAACTATCCCAGCCAAGTGTAGCCTCCCGGACATCTCAAATGCGCAGGTGAAAGCTGCTCTCTCTAAAGCTAAAAACACAGCATCAATGGGACCGGATGGTGTCCCCGGCTGTGTGCTACACGAGCTAAATGAGGAATTAAACCCGCACATAAGGCAGCTGTTTAATCTCAGCCTTACCACAGGATACGTGCCCAAGGAGTGGCGTACGGCAACTGTTGTCCCACTCCACAAAGGCGGCGCCTCACGGACCCTGGTAATTACCGCCCCATAAGCTTAACAAGTCTAGTCTGCAAAGCTATGGAGAGGATCATAATGGAGCTCATAAACAAAGATATAGGGGACTTGCAGACATTGGACCCGACCCAGTTTGGCTTTGTCAAGGGAAGATCATGCCTTTTGAACTTGGTCGACTTCTTGAAACAGTCACCAAGGCCATTGATGAGGAAAGGCAGTCCATACAGCCTACCTTGACCTTGCAAAGGCTTTCGACACAATACCCCACTCGGGTATTGTAGAAAAACTACCAGCTTAAATGTAAACCCATATGTCACAAGATGGGTTGCAAACTGGCTTAAGGACAGAACCCACAGGGTTAGAGTTGCTGGCGCTGTGTCAGACTCCAAGCCGGTCACAAGTGGTGTCCCACAGGGCTCGGTCCTTGGCCCCCTATTGTTTGGCATCTACTTCTCAGAAGTACAGGCCAACATAGGAGGACTTTGGCTGACAAAGGTTGCAGACGACGGCAAACTGGGCCATAGTGGAAAGTGCATCGACACGGATATCCTTCAGAAGGGACTCACGGAAACAGATAGCTGGTGCCAGAGCCATGGCCTGAAGTTAAACGCCAAAAAATGTATAGTCATACCCTTCGGGAAAAACAAGGTAACCCCAAGCTACCATACAGGTGGCAATCCACTAAGCACAGAAGAGGTTATCAGGGACCTGGGGACCCAGGTTGACAGTGGCCTTTCTTTTGACACTCACATTGCTAAAGTGGTTAGAAAGACCTTCTACATTGCCCACCTGATCATGAAGGGTTCACATCCAGATCTAGTGAGGTCATTGTTCCCCTGTACTCTTCACTTATCAGACCAATGATCGAGTACAATGCCCCATTTGGGATGTATCTCACCCGACATCTGCAGCAATTGGAGAGACCCCAAAAGTTCCTCACCAAAAGGATAAAGGGACTCCAAAATCTGTCATATGCTGCCAGATTGAAGAAACTCCAGCTCTATTCAGTCGCATACCGTCTGCTCAGAGGTGACATGTGCCTGACATACAAGGCCATGTCCAACCCGGAATTAATGGACATGCTCTACCTCAAAAAATCCAAATCCACCAAAAACACTAGAGCAAGCGACTTAAACCTTAGCACGGATATAAATAGGACGTGCTGGAGGGATAGATTTATCACTCAGAGACTCCCTATGCTGTGGAATAAAATCCCAGTCCATGTGAGGCAGAGCACCTCGCTGACTCTGTTCAAGAGAAATCTAGACCTGTGGATGGGGGATCGTAGGTTTACCCCGGGAATCATCTCTGTGTCACTGCTGGACAGAGGCACAACAAACTAATGGGCACAGTATTTTTTCATATAAGGGGTGGCGTAAGCCACAAAAATTTGGGCTAGGCTTATAAATGCCTTAGGGCAGATAGCCTAGTATAAACCTATGAACCTATGAACCTATAAGGTAATAAAACAGTAATATAGGCACAAACAGTAGTCGAAAAGCTCAAAAGATCAAAAAATGCAAACTAAAAAGTTTAAAAAATACTTATGATCAAGAAAGTTGCTTTTTCTGCTCTCTGCTGGCTTAGGAACTCTGCAGGGGACCACGAGGAGCTATGCCTAGTTCTCTAATGCCAGAAAAGCCTGCCAAAGCGTGCTTTATAGCAGGGGGCTGGAAAAAAACAGGAAATGACCCAAAATGGCCGACAAATTACTAGTTGCTGCTTCTAACCACTCCTCTGAGGACAAACAAGCAGCTCAATACTCCCCACTCCCACTGGTGAGTAAAGAAACTACCTCTGGCCACACAAGAAAATGGAGGAACACAGAAACCAAATACAAAGCCCAGGGATCAGCAAAATCTGATCACTGGAACAACTAGCTAGGAGAGTTTAGGAAAGGAGAAATATTTTTTTGGTTTTTTTTTTTTTGCAAACAGACAGAAAAAATGCAGTAAATGCTTTGTTTTCGACTAAATTGCTATCAAAGGCTGGTGCACTTGAGTGTATTAGCCTGTTTGTTACTTTTAAGCAATACTTTAGCCCACAAGTGCAATCAACAATACAAGCTCACAAAAACAGGAAAATAAGGTAATAAAACAGTAATATAGGCACAAACAGTAGTCGAAAAGCTCAAAAGATCAAAAAATGCAAACTAAAAAGTTTAAAAAATACTTATGATCAAGAAAGTTGCTTTTTCTGCTCTTTGCTGGCTTAGGGACTCTGCAGGGGACCACGAGGAGCTATGCCTAGTTCTCTAAGTGAGAGAAAAGCAGGCTTATGGTATATTTAGAGAGAGAGACAGGGGAGAGAAATTGATAGAGGTAAGGAACTGTAACTACTTCAACATATGCTTCCTATGCAACCTCCAAAGCCTCTTCTATATTCTACTCCTTGAAATTCTTATGTAACCTTTTAATTTTCTGCTACTCTGCATACAAAGCCTTATATTTACTCAACTCTCTTTTTAACTAATTTACTCCAATGGAGCTCAGGAGGTTTGCACTGTAACTTCTAATGGGCGGAGCCTAAGACTTTTGACAGAATCAGATTATGTCCTCACATTTCAAACAAATGTTTATATCTCTGGAACCATAGGGGTTATGAAAAAAGTATAAATGGCAAATTCTTCAGCACAAAGTATTTCTATACTGGCAGTATTCTTTAGGTTCTAGGTCTTAAACCAAATTTTATAAGTCACTATAAGCACAGTAACTATTACAGTTGTAATATTTTGCAAACAACATACAATATTTCAGCAACCACTCAAATAACACACAAACTGACAGCAGCATTTTATTCATCTTGCTGAGAGCTTTTGTGTGAGGCTAAGGAGTCCTATATATGTTACTTGGCTGTTGAGATATTTAGAAAAATATGAAAATTATATCTATAGAAATTGCTATCATAAAAACAACAGTTAATGTCTATTTACCTGCACTAGACAGAGGTCAAATATTAATGCAGTCATGTTTGCCATTGTATAAGCTTTAAGAAGAAACCCTTTAATACCCTGTACATAGCATGGTTTTGGAATTATTGATGCATAAATGAACAAGCAATATTTGACGGGTGTCAGTAGGCATTAACTGCAGATGCACACGGAGGCATCACTTGGATGTAATGAGTTAAACCAAAATATACAACTTATACTACTTTTTTAACATTCTCCTTTGTTTATAGTACTGTTTTATCTGTCAACAATATACATGTATGTAGCTTACATATTTAACTACCAAAATTCTCTATTGCTATTTTTATTGAAATGTATATGTATTGCTATTTTTATTGCACTGGAAATTTTTGGAGCTTTTCTCCTTGGGCCACCGCTGAAAAAGGGCAATAGCTCAGCCAGATAATCACAGTCAACAAATGTAAAATAAACAAATAAAATAAAATAAAATTCACCCAAATTATTTAGTGGCCTATTTTTCTTATTTGGGTAAAATGATTCATAATAAAAAGATTTGACCCTTAGACTTTCCACGTTGGACAAACTGTCCATTAAATCACATCAGATATTAAGAAGACTAGATTACCAGCCACTACGATTTCTGTCGGGCAGACAGTCTGTTCACACAACAGTCAGGAGTGTCCCTCCTTTTTGAGTTGCCCATGACTGATCACAACAACTGGATGCCTGATGTTTTGGCAAAGAACCTCTGGAACCATGGGTCAAACCATTCAGGGCCAATTCCAGAAATTATTAGGGGCAATCAAGCACACTTTTAAAATAGTAGTACTATTACCTTGAGACATTGACAGAATTAGAGAATGTGAATTAAAACATATTCCCAGAAGTAAAAGACGTCTGTAATGTGTCATCATGTTTTAAGGGTAATTCACCATTTTTTCTCCAAAAGGCACCAGTTTAAGACAGAGTAAAAGGGACAGAGCTAAAATTTGTGTCATCATCAGGGGCAGTTGAGATGTATGGCTTGAAATGTCTCTTTCCTCAGTGCCAGCAGAACCCACCTTTGTACAAATAAGCACCTCAAATCTGACATGTGCATGCACTTGTGTACACCTTCAAATGACAGATCTTTGCACATAAACCACCCGTCCCTCCTTCAATAAGATATCTCCCTATTTTGACAGTTGTGTCCTGACCAGTGTGTATGTGTGTGTGTGTGTGTGTGTGTGTGTGTGTGTGTGTGTGTGTGTGTGTGTGTGTGTGTGTATGCAAACGTGCATGAGAAAAATGGCATATGTCCCAAGATATTACAGCAAAAATTTTATGTAGCTGCGATAAGATACTGCTGTTTTGTACCAGAAAGCCCTCAACATTACAGAAACAACCAGAAACAGCTCAGCTTCTACAACCCAACTTTTATTCTGGCAAAAACAATGAAGTCCAGTCCTCTGCACTGCTTGCGGGTATAGTTTAGGGCACAAAATCAGATCTGTTTAAGGATACATGTACATCACCCCCCTTTTTGTACATGGGGGCGGGGTATCAAGTCAACACTGACAAAATGTCCTTACAGCATATTTTACTAAATAAATAAAGTATTGACAAATATTCATAATCACCAAGTATGCAGTCTGAAAGCCGATTATAACTGAAAATAAGAAAATTGTCCTCTTTTGGATTGTCTGCTATGATCTTTAATAGTCAGAAGAAGTTCAGAGGTAAGGAAACAAAGTCAAATGGAATTGTGGGAAACTGGTACAAATTAAGGGTAATTTAAAAAGAAGATGTTTTGTATCAACATTCATTTTGGAAGCACAACTTTAAAACTCTAATGTGTGGCATTACAGGCAAACTGTCTAGAGTGCTCAGTGGATTACCATATAATCATTTTATTATTACGTGAGGCGGGGTAAATATACAAGGCAAAACCACAGCTGTTCTAGTAGAAAATCAGGGACAGTTTATAGGTTCTATGTGCGCTTTAATGGGTAAAGGAGGGTAAGTGAATCAGCCTGAAAGTTCAAAACTCAGCATTTTGGAAGAGGGGGGGACAAACCAGAGGCAAAACCAAAATAATCTGAGACAATTATTAAAACATTGATGCTATTCATGTAGAATGTTGATATCATATGAGGATTTTGTATTACTATGCATTTTATGTTTGCAGCTATAATACTTAATGCCTGGGATTCTGGAATAACTTTAGCCTTCACTATTGTGTCACAGAATCACTGATTTCCTGAGGCACAACATGAAATTTAGAGGCAGAATCAGGAATGTCTCTGGGTGCATAGCACCACCCCAGTAAAAAGCTTGCATTAGCTGATTTGTCTGTTTGCAAATCAGCATGTCCTTGCTGCTGGGCTGGTCTAGCAGGAACAAATGCAGCTGAGTTCCATGCTGTAATGTATACTACAATTTTACTGGGCGAAGTTTTTATCAATCTACCCATCGCTAGCTGTGCCCAGCAAAGTTTTACCAAATTCTTATTGTAAGCTCTCCCAGCGGTTCACATCCTTAGCTGAAGATGCTGCATTACTTTATATTAACCTAAATGAAATTACACATTTATCTCCATTATGTAATAAATTCACACATGCACAATACTGTACTCGTTAGAGCGAATTAAGAATTGCAATGCAAAATGCTTGTGGCAACACATATTTGTTTTATGAAAAATTGTGGTACTGTGCAAAAACTGAACATCTTCAAAAACAATGTACCTCAACATTTTTTTTCTTTTTTCTTTTACCTTGCACATCTGCCTTTATAGGCTCAGTACAGTATCATTTAGTCTCACCAAATAACACCTCCATGGCTGACAGACTCTGCATCCCTGCTATCCCTTGGTTCTGTTAATGGCTACTTCCTAGCTTGTTGTTCCTTTTCCCAACTAGCACAATCCTATTATTTATAATACTACCTCATTAGAGCAGCAAAGACCACACTGCAAGCTGATGTACAATTAATGTATTTAACTGCTTCTGTACTTCTAGTCTTATGACCACTTCTGTTTTCAAGCACTGATCTGGACACAAGATAAGCAAAGGACAGAGGTCCACTAGCTTTCTGTGCAAATTTGTCCTGACTCACTCATCATAGTAGCTCAATTTAACTCTAGCTCCAGGCAAACAAATGAATCCTTGCATTCAGGTGTTTGCCCAGATGCATGCTGACAAGTGGCGTTTGGTTTAATGTATACTTTACTGGAGTTCCTTCCACATAGGTTTTAACAATCACGCACTCAACACTTTCACATTAAGCGGAAAACACATTACTAATTTGAATGTCACAACATGATTAAAAAGTCATGGCATCAGAAAAGTTAAACAATAGCTAGGTTTGTTGGAACTGCAAAGGCTAAACCCGACAATAATAACAATCTGTAAGCATTTTTGTATGAAAGTTACTGGCTGCATAAATATAAAACTCCTCATTGCCTTTTTCTTTCAATACATTTAATTTGAGGTCCACAGTAAGTTTATTAGCTACTGAATGCTGTCTTGCATTTATTTGAACTTTAGCAGCTTACTCAGCTGTAGTGCTGTGTGACTTGCTGCTCTCTGCCCGACTATTGCTGATCTCTGCATTTGTTTTTGGATTAAAGCTATTTGTATCTTTTTCCTTACATTGCATTTTGTTTTGTTTTATTTTTTTGTCCATTTTTGGAGTTTTAACAGGTCTTGGCTGGAGTCAGTTAGAAAAAATTCCTTTGCAAACAATGAATAACACCCAGCTAATTAATGGGAGTGGCTGAGAAATAGCATTCACCACTTAAGTACAAATGTTTAGTGGCATCTTTATTTAGCTGTAGTGTTCTGTGACTTGCTGTTCTCTGCCTGACTATTGCTGATCTGTGTCTGCATTTCATTTTTCCCACCTATCTACCTTATTCCTGTTGTGCTTTTAAACATGGAGTCTTTTGAGTGGTCCACCCCTAATATAATTCTAATTGTGGACACTCCTCCCAATCTTATCTCATCAGCTCATTCTACTGAGCACTGAGAGATCAGTTGGGAAGCGCCTCCCTCTCACTGTCTTAAACTTGAATTATCTTCCATTTCCTACCTTCCCACTTACTAAAAAAATCCACTTTATTCAGCTGCTTTTACTGTATTTGTTCTTCTTCTGTGTTATTTAGCTTTTTGCTGAATGTTCTTAAAGTGTTCAGTTGCATTTAATCTCCATTTATTACTACTTGTTAGTAGCATGAATACATTGTAACTTTTATTCTAGTTGTGATTTATGGAATTGGGCTCCAAAGCAGTTATTTTTCATTAAGATGGTTTGTGGTCTACACTCTTGTAGAAGGAGACAGTAGCATCCACTCTTCTGAGCTGGGAACTGCTGGTGCAGGCTTATTGTATTTGTTATTCTAAGTATATTTGTTCTGGTTTAAGCACATGCACTCCAAACCAATTATTTTACATTAGGAAGGTTTGTGGTCTAGAATGTTGTGGCAGGAGAGAATAGTTTGCACTCTTCTGAGTTGGGAATTGCTGTTATAAGTCTTATTGTGACTTTACTTGATTGGCTAGAGGGCTTGCTTGTTTAAAAATCTGAATCCCCATAAAGTGTTGTCTACTAATGTTGGCGTTGACACAACAAGACAACAAAAGAGTGCCAACTGAATTAAATTTATTGATCTGGAAAGCCAAAATTATCACTACCTTTATTAAAAGGTACAAGGCCAACAAGAGAAATAAAAACACCATTTCAAGACTTGTGTGTGTGTGTGTGTGTGTGTGTGTGTGTGTGTGTGTGTGTGTGTGTGTGTGTGTGTATATATATATATATATATATATATATATATATATTTAGCATACCTATATGCTAAGAAATAGACTCTCTGAACTATTATTTAGTTGTAAATATGGAATGCTAGCATCTTCCCAATTTCTCAGCACTAAGAAACAGGATGTAGAAGCCATGGAATAGAAAATTCACCCCAGAGATCACTCCAGTGGCTTTACTTGACAGAGGCACTGGGAACTAATGTCGAGTGGCATGATGCCAAGGTAATCCTATGAGCTAGGCTTGTAAAGGCCCCAGGACCATTAGCTTAGTACATACCTATGAAACTATGAACCTATGAGTAGGCCAAGTGTTATAAATCCAACTACTGAATTAGTCAATAGTCCTTTTACTTGTCACACTGTGTGGGTGGTCTTTATAGAGATGGTTTGCTAAACAATGGTTTCTTTGTATTTTCTGCCAAGGTCATATATTCATTCACTTAAAACATTTTTTCTTGTAGAAATGTCTTTATCAAACCCATTAAATAGTGTTAAAACATGCAACAATTATCAATTACAGTGATACAATTCAAAACCTCAAACTACTGAAAGTAGCATTTGATAAAAAAGAGAAATTAAAGTAGATTAAAAAAATGTAAAATAAAATGGATAATTCAGTAGATTAATAACAGAGCAGTGATCCTTTAACTGGCCAGTTGCAGTTGAACTACATGGATAAATCTACAGAACATAGCCTTAATGTTATTTAACATTCTAGATCTGACAGTAACCATTGAAATCATGTAATCATTGCCTGGGTATGATAAATAAAAATACTCCAGTACTAATTCCATTTGTCATACATATTTTTCATGTGACCATGCCTTACGTCTGTAGCACAGTCTCTGCCTGACTGACAATCACTTCCCTGGGATTTTCTTCCAGTGCAAAAATCAAAATGCTCAAAAACTGTTTTTTACCAAGCTGTTAGAGCTTCTTAAGGTAATCTTTCTACAAACACTAAACCCAGTGTCCCACATTCACACTCCTACCTGGTAGTCAACTAATCAGACTGCACCTCCCCCCCCTTTGCAAATTTCTGGATCTGCCACTGAAGTAAAATATATATTTTTTAATTTCCTGAATACAGAAACCTGTTAGCCAGAAAGGGTAAGTAACTGTCATACACAGTGTAATGTATTGGTCAAGAGAAAGGACAGTGGCTAAAATAGTAAGTGACCCTTAGCGCACAAAGACAGCTGTGTCGGGGGGGGTGTTAAAAAATAATTTCCTGGTCAGTCAGGCATGCATTTGACTATATGATATTAATACACAGCAAGGTTCTTTAAGTTAAGTTTGCTTACTTTGTACAAAGTCAAAATTCTCAGTGAAAATGTTTGGGAGTTGGCCCCTGAGGCAGAACTTCAGCAATATCTTCCTGTGTTAATCGTCAGGCCCAAAAGGTACTGTGTCAGCTAAGTGTAGCCTGTAAATTCTCACAAAAGAAGCCAGGAAAAGCATTATCCATTCATTAGACTGGAATGCCCCTCCCATCCATAAAACTATTATACTCATTAGACTGGAATACCACTCCCATCCATAGAACTATTCTACTCATTAGACTGGAATACCACTCCCATCCATAGAACTATTCTACTCATTAGACTGGAATACCACTCCCATCCATAGAACTACTCTACTCATTAGACTGGAATGCCCCTCCCATCCATAAAACTATTATACTCATTAGACTGGAATATCGCTCCCATCCATAGAACTACTCTACTCATTAGACTGGAATGCCACTCCCATCCATAGAACTATTATACTCATTAGACTGGAATACCACTCCCATCCATAGAACTATTCTACTCATTAGACTGGAATACCACTCCCATCCATAGAACTACTCTACTCATTAGACTGGAATGCCCCTCCCATCCATAAAACTATTATACTCATTAGACTGGAATATCGCTCCCATCCATAGAACTACTCTACTCATTAGACTGGAATGCCCCTCCCATCCATAAAACTATTATACTCATTAGACTGGAATATCGCTCCCATCCATAATTAGACTGGAATGCCACTCCCATCCATAGAACTATTATACTCATTAGACTGGAATACCACTTCCATCCATAGAACTATTATCTGCTCAAAACACAACCATCTTACAAAAAGTAAGACATAATATTCTAAGATTCACTCATGTTAGTGCCAGCACAACAGGTAGCTGTGTAATTACCCTACTTGCCAAATGGCTACTAATGACCACTAGAGCCACTTTCCTAATAGACATCCTTAACTGCAAATTACTTAATGAAAACTATTGTTCACCATTATATAACAAGCTTCAGCTCAGGAGCTCTGTCATGGGTGCCGGAACCATAGAGCGAGGGGGAGGGAGAGCACCCCCCCCCCACTTTTACAACTGCAAAATCTGTAGCGACATAGGCAAAAACTCCATGGAGTTTTTCTTTAAGGAGAACTCAACGTAAGACTCATGCGTGTATCGCATGCTAATGTGGAACACAAAAGCGCGCAGAAGTTAAACTACGTTCCGACCGAAGTGTGTCTGACTGCCTGATTCAATGCTGCCAGATGCTACAACAATAATACTGATTTCTGTAGCTTTCTTGATGCATGTAAAATGTGTTCTATATGCCACTGTCGACTCTTCATTACTAACATTCTGCAGGTAGGACTATAAGTGCATGCCATGGTTTTATTTGTGAGCAGTGTATGCCCATGTAAGGAAAATATTGAGGATTACAATGCAAGTACCCCATGTAAACTAGTAAACGGAATTACTGTAATGTGAGAAAAATGTCCTGTACTTAATTTTAGGCTGTTTGTTAAAGGGTGCAGTTTAGGAGCCCTTTTTTTGTATTATTGCTAAAACTTGTAATCGTGAGTCTAGTTTAATGACGAGTAAGCAGATAGGCAGATTCCTGCTGCCGGTTATTTATTTATTTAAGTGTCTGAGAGGCCAGCTGGGTTAGTCTGAAAAGAATGATCCTTGATGGATTTGCAGCAACAGATCTGGGTTTTGTGACTGTAATCGCCATGGGAACCCATCTCTTCCTGACCTCTAGGTTTGCAGCTGTGACTGCAGTGTGAACTCCCTCAGATGTTGCACAGCGCCGGATGCTCCCTGCTGGTGCACCTGGCTTCCAGGAGGCTCATTTGGCTTGGAGCTGCCTCTGATTTGTGCAAGCAGAGGCCCACTGTGATCCTGGCACACACCTGCACCACCATCTCTATAATTATTCAGTACATTCAAGACAAAATTAGCTCCCAGTTCTGATTTTATCTGCTTGTCAGTGTAACCTTAACAAGAACTATGTGCATTTTGTTGACGTGATCCATATAACATTTAATTTTATGTTTATTTAATACTTGTTGACCGTGAAAGTCCGAGTAGGACAGAGCCTATTTTCAGCGGAGGCCTGGAGAGAAATGCTCCAGACGCATGCCTTTGGAAAATAAAATAAATGTCATTACTTTACCATTTTAATGAGTATGAGTGAAAGTTTGACAGTTTTCATTGATTAACCTTTAATACAGTGGTGTACAACTGCTTTTTGTACTGATTTCCTAAGAAGTATTGCTTTACATCTGGTTAAAGAAATGGATAAGCTGGTATAAGTATATCTTATTGCAGATAAATTGTATTTACAGCAGAAAAACAGCAGCTGAAATGAGTACATCACACTTTCTTAACACTACTGACACCTACGGATTGTAAATACAATGGTGGCATGAAAGATTAAAGTGGATTCATAGGTTGATTGCTTGATACTAGGCTATCTGCCCTAGGGCATTTATAAGCCTAGCCAGAGTATGTTTGGCTTTCACCACCCTTTTAGATTAGTTGAATGTGCCTCTGTATAGTAGGTCACAAAAGGTAGTCCTTTTAAGGTTTGTTTACTGTACCTCTGTCAAGCAGTGACACAGAAGAGATCCCAGGGGTAAACTTACGATCTCCCATCCATTCGTCAAGATTTCTCTTGAAGAGGGTCAGTGAGGGGCTCGGCCTGACATGGATTGGGATTTTGTTCCAGAGTGAGGGGAGCCTCTGGGATATGAATCTGTCCCTCCAGCATGTCCTAATTATTTCTGTGCTGAGGTTCAAGTCTCTGGAGCATGTAGCTCTAAGGGATTTAGATTTCCTGAGGTGAACCATGTCCATTAATTCTGGATTGGACATGGATTTATACGTCAGACACAGATCGCCTCTGAGTAGGCGGTACGCAACTAAATAGAGCTGGAGTTTCTTTAGCCGAACTGCATAGGGCATCTGTTTGAACCCTTTGATCCTCTTGGTGAGATACTTTTGGGGTCTTTCCAGTTGCTGAAGGTGTTGGGTAAGGTACATCCCAAATGGGGCATTGTACTCAATTATGGGCCTGATAAGTGATGAGTAGAGGGGCACAATGACCTCTCTTGATCTAGATGTGAACCCTTTCATGATAAGGTGGGCTATAGAGAAGGTCTTTCTAACTACTTTGGCAACATGATTGTCAAAGGAGAGATTGCTATCTACTTGGGTCCCCAAGTCCCTAATTACTTCTTCCATACTTAATGGATTACCACCTATGTGGTAATTCGTGGGCACTTTGTTTTTTCCAAAGGAGATGACTATGCACTTTTTGGCATTTAGCTTTAGGCCATGGCTCTGACACCAGTTATCCGTCTCTGGGAGACCCTTTTGGAGGATGCTTGTGCCAGTCGGAGAGTCGATTATAGCACCCAGTTTGCAGTCATCTGCAAACTTGGTCAGCCATAGTCCACCCGTGTTAGCCTGTACCTTGGAGAAATATATACCGAAAAAGAGAGGTCCCAGGACTGAGCCTTGTGGGACATCACTTGTAACTGGTTTAGAGTCTGACATGGCACCTGCTATTCTGACCATGTGGGTTCTATCCCTGAGCCAGTTTGCAACCCATCTTGTGACATAGGGGTTGATATTTAAGCTGGTGAGCTTATTTATGATGCCCGAGTGGGGTATTGTGTCAAAGGCCTTTGCGAGGTCCAGATAGGCTGTGTGGACTACCTTCCCTTCATCTATGGCTTTGCTAACTGTTTCAAAGAAGTCGACCAGGTTCAAGAGGCAAGATCTGCCCTTAACAAAGCCGAATTGGGTAAGATCCAGTGTCTGGAGGTTCCTAAAGTCCTTGTTTATGATTTCCATGATGATACGCTCCACAGCTTTGCAGACCAGGCTAGTCAGGCTTATAGGGCGATAGTTTCTGGGGTCTGTTGTGGCACCACCTTTGTGGAGTGCGACCACTGTTGCTGTACATCATTCCTTGGGAACATATCCTGTAGTAAGGCTGAGATTGAACAGTGACTTTATATGAGGGTTTAGTTCTTCTTGGAGCTTGTGTAAGACTCAGCCCGGGACACCGTCTGGTCCCATTAATGCTGTGTTTTTAGCTTTGGAGAGGGCAGCTCTCACCTGTGCATCTCTGATCTCAGGAAGGCTACACTCTGTTGGGATAAACATTGGCTCTTTTGGAGGGGAAGTGGGGGGGAGAGTGTGCACTGAACCTTTCTGCCAGGATGTTGGCAATGTCTGTGGGTTCAGTGAATTTTTTGTCATTTTGCACTAACTCAGAGCATATCTGGGAGTTGCCTCCCAGATTTCTGATATAACTAAAGAAGGCCTTGTGATTATCTTTATTGTCTTGTGCAATTTTTCTTTCAAAGCTGGCCTTAAAAGATTTTATGAGGGATCATAGTTTCTTGCTAGTACTGATCAGTGATGCCTTCCGTTTTTGGGATTTTGCTCTGTCATGTAGTAGCTTTCTCCTTCTGTTGTATAGCTTATTTATGGCCGGGGTCCACCAGACAGGTCTCTCTGCTTTTGGAGGAGTGAGTCTTGGTTTTATTTGGGATAGCATGCTCTATGCATTCCTGCAGGTGTCCATAGAATGCTTTTGTAAAGGATTCTGCATTTTGGGCCGTATTGTCCACTGGCCGGGGGGCTTTGAAGGATTCCATCTCAGTTTTGAGAAGTGTGAAGTTTGATTTTGAGAAGTTCTTCACCGTGGTTTCCTTGGCTAGGGGTGGGGACGGAATATGGATGTCCAGTGAGATTTGTTTATGGTCTGATCTTACCAATGAGGGGTATATCTCTGGTGTGGAACATAGAGACCCCATGTTGGTGATGACCAGATCCAGTATGTTTCCCCTCTTGTGGGAGTGGTGACCAGTTCATGGAGGAATAATGACAGTTCATGGAGGAAATGTACATTCTTGTATTCTTGCTTAAATTGTGCTAGTTTGTTTAAAGGTATACCATAGTATTATTGTGTAGTTGTGTTACTGTAATACAAGGAGTAAATGATAGTTTGAATTGTCTGTTCTCATAACCATTTTTGCATTAATAGCTTACAGTGTGTAATGTAAAAGACAGACACAAACGTACACATGATAGGAATAAACAGTGTTTGTAGAGCTGTACATGAGCAGTAATTGGTGGTTCACTTCTGAAGTTAGTTATGAATTGCCAGGCAGCCTGCTGCATCTGGTAGACCAGTTTCTAATGGCCATCTCCTCAATTTCCTTACAAGGCATTGCTATAACTTTGTCAACATAGTACAGTGGTGAGTCACACAGTGTCAAAATCCATGTGCATGGTGTATGACTTTTTAATGGTTTTCCTTGGAAGAGTAGTCTCATATTTCAGTAGACCCATTTGGCTAACACAATGAAAGGGAAAAATATCAAACAGCTGTGTGGTAGAGCTGAAAAGACAACTACATGCAAAAAACTTACAAAATAAATTTTTGGAAATCTCTCTTTTCTGCCTGCCTCAGATATGTTGTGCATGTTAGACGTTACTGTGTGTATCCTTGTGTATTCAAGGGCGCTGGAACCATAGAGCGAGGGGGAGGGAAAGATATATCTGTTTGTATTTCAAATTGCTTTGATTTCTAATAAATGTAAGTTGTTAAAATTGCACTTAAATCTTATTCCAGACAAACCAGATGATCTACAGGTGTTTGTTAATTATTCATAGTTGCACTTCTAGCACATTTGCATACCATCCACAACACTGTCTTAATTAGGTGTTATAAATGCCAGCTCTGCCCAGTTACCTGCAGTTGATACTTGAATTTCATCAAGCTGATAAAGCAAGTTTAAGCAATTTATTATGTCTCTTAACATTCTTAATTTTCTACAGTTGTTACATGCATAACAGAAATGCCTCTCTGGGCAAAATTGAGAGTACTTTCAAATTTGTTTATATAGTGTCGCTGCATAACTCTTCTTTGCTTGTATAAACATTTCCTCAAAACATAACTTTAAAAAATAGTTTAGCTTTAGCTCCTTTGTGTGTTTTATGGCATTTTATTGACCTCTGAAAAGTATATTCTAAAGAACTAAAATTGTGAACAGTGGGTGACATTGAAAACAGCAGATTCTGATCTTTGTTGTGTCATGCAGGCTAAGACAAATTCCTTTTTAAGACATAAAATATGCATACAATAAAAGATGGTGAACCTTCATGATCTGTATCAGGAATACGGTGAAAATAGTGAAATCAGAAGATTCTAAAGATTTTACAAATCTAAACTACAGCTAATGGATATGTAAGGGAGAAAAATCAACTTTGGGGTGCAATTAATTACACTTGATGGTGGATTTGTCTTTAAACAATAAGCTGAAGAGAAGGAGTGTTACCTTCACTTCCTTATTTATATTCATGCTGTTAGTTTTGCATAATACATATTGAACACAAACGACTGACTGAAGCCAAAAAAACCAAGAATGCGATCCACAGCAGAAAAAAGGTAAATGAAAATTCAGTAGATAAAATTCAACGAACGAGTTTATTAGATGAAAAACCACACAGTAGTAAGTCAAGTGCTTTCGCTCAGTGCAATACTGAGCTTTATCAAGATGAACACCATGTAACAACTGCTCCTATTTAAATGTTTAAAAATGATCATGTGATCGATTAAATTAAAAACTAATTAATAAAATGTCACTTGCAAGTACTTAGTATTTAAAAGGGCTACATATAAAACCAGTTAAGTAGCCATACCAAAATATTCCTCATATATGTAAAGGATTAAAACATAAACTTCTAGCCAAACACTGTTCAACATAAACAGAACAAAACAGAACATAAAATAGATCATAGTACAATAATAAATAAATATTGAGAACTAAATGAATATAAAGAAATAGATGAAAAATGTGTATCAGCTCTTTGGGAGAATATTAAATATATAAATATCAATTTCATATTGTGTTATTATAATTTGGCTCTTCTTAATTTCAAAACACTGCTCAAATTCATGTTGTCATTGAGCCCCGGCCATTTTGCAACGTCCAGCCTTAATTGCCATATAAGATCTTTATATTCTAATTTACTCTCCCAATCGCCCCCTCTACCATCCGGTGTTAACTGCTCTAAAACAATAAATTTAAGCTCCATGTTAGGACAGGACAATGAATGCTTATAAAAAGCATTAGATTCCTTCTTCTTTGTAATGTCATATAAATGTTCATAGATTCTTCTCTTTAGTGTGCTTTCTGTTTTCCCTACATAGAAGCTTTGACATTTTAAACAGAAACCTAAATAAACCACATATTTTGTGTTACAATTGAAATAACCACTTGACCGAAATACAAATTTTCTTGATGGGATATGTAAAGTGTCACAACTGAGAATGTTTGGGCACTGTTTGCACATTCCACACTTAAATGTTCCTTTCTTAAGTCTAATATTAACAGTTTCTGTTGTGTGCTTTTTTTCAAACAACTCTTTCAGATTAGTGTCCCTTCGCCTAACGAATTTGGGCTGCTTTTAAACCATCTCCGTTAACCCTTCATGTAGTGAAAGTACAGGCCAAAACTTTAGTACTGCTTCCTCTACTGACCTAGAATTACTGGAGAAAGTGTGTGTGTATACATTCTGCTCAAACTTTTGTGGATTGGTATTCAGCTCGTCCACTTGTGTGTTCATAGACCCTAATAAAGGTGGGTATCTATCTTCCCTATGATTACATACTTCTAAAGCCAGAGTGTTGACCAATGTAACAGGATAACCTCTTTCATAAAACCTCTCTTTCAAGAAGTTCACCTCTTCTGAAAAATGTTCTGTAGTACTGGTCATTCTGGATGCCCGTATGAGCTGCCCTTTAACAATTCCTTTCTTTTGATAAAAAGGGTGACTGCTCTCAAAGTGCAGGTATGAGTTGGAATATGTTGGTTTCCTAAATACCTTTGAGCCAAACCTGTTATTGATGGTGTCTTTAAACGGGGTGATGTCCAAATAGTTTAAACTTTGGTCACTAACAGAATGTGCGAAAACCAAAAATGAAGTGGTAGAGTTGATGTAGCCAATGAAATTCAAAAACTCTTTTGTTGTTCCGCACCATAAAAGACATATGTCGTCCAGGTACCTGACATAATGTTTAATGTGTTTCGCCCATGCCGTCGCAAATATAAAAGTCTACTCCCATTTGTGCAGTACAATATTCGTGTAGGTAGAAGCACAGGGAGCACCCATCGCCACACCCATCTTTTGTTTATAAATTTCACCATTAAAACAAAGGAAATTGTTACTTAACACAATTTCCATAAGTTCTACCAGTAAGTTGGAAACATTTGCACCAAGATTAGCCTCATTTGCCAGCACCTCATTAAACAATTCTGACCCGTTGAATGGGGTATTGTCGGAAATAATTGTACAATGTCGATAGTTGCCATCAAAAGGTCAGGGTGATACAATTGAAATCCTATGCCTTTAAGGAAGTCCCAGGAGTCTTTGCATATATATTTCAAAGATGTAACAAATCTCTTGAGCACATGATCTATAAATTTACCTAAAGGTTCTAGGATGCCTCCTTTACCAGAAACTATTGGTCTAAATTGTAATGGGTCCAACTCTTTGTGGGTTTTCGGAATACCAAAAATCACTGGGGTTCTTGGTTTGTCTACAAATAAATAATTGTATAACTTTTCGTTAAAGGTACCTTGCAGCAAATGGTCCATCAACATGTAGTTTATTTTTGAGTATGCTATGTGAAACTCATTTCTAGATACTATATCATATTGTTCGGAATCCTGTAACATGCAATGAATATGTGTGTCATAATCTGTGTTGTACATCAAGACTAAACCACCCCCTTTGTCTGGCTTCATCACCCTACAGCCCTCCTTGATAAGAAACTTAATTAAATTAGCTTCATTTAAACCAAGGTTATTAGAAGCCTTGACAGGTTTTCTGGTGTTAATAACCCTTATCTCTTTTTCCACTAACTCCTCCAACACTTTGATAGTGGGGTGTGTTGGAGGGTTAAAGGTACTCTTTTTTGAGAGTGCTGTGTCCGAATGAGGTTGTCCTTTGAAATGCAGTAACAAGTTCAACTGTCTAACAAACATTTTGAGATCTATTAACTCTGCTTCTAAATTAAATGGTCGTGCTGGTACAAAGTGTATACCTCTTGTGAACAAATCAAAATGCTCTTCACTAATGTGTATGTCCGTAAAATTGTAGACAGAAAAGTTGTTCTCTGTTATTACAGTGAATTTTTCGGAAGAGTTGGGAAACTTATCTAAATTCCTGTGAAATTCTAGGTCCAACTGTGAATGAGCATTCTCAATTATTTGTTCCATCTCCTCGGTGTGAATCTGGTCCCCCTCCCCCCTGATTTCTCTGGGGGAAATGTAAAATCCTGATGTGAATTTTTTCTTTCCTTTTCTGCCAGCCTCTCACTCCTTCTGGGTACCTCAACGTTTGTGTCAGTGTCATTGTTGCTGTGGACACTAAATAGCTGTGAGTGATTGTGATTAGCCTATTTGGTCTTCATTGGAAGTGGGTAGGCTATTCCTTCATTATATTCCCTAAGGTCTCTTTCAAGTTTGTGTATTTTGCGGTTCAACACTTTGTTACAAAACTAGTCTACCTCATCAAAAATGTTGTCATAATTTCGTTTTACTGAAGTGAAATTAATGTCCTTGACCATTGTGTTGTTTAAACCATTCAACTCCTTAAGCAGAGTATCAGCCTTCGCTTCGTACTCTGATATCATAACCTCTAACATCTCAATCCCTGCTCGGTTAAAAATGTTACATAACTTCTTATAATAGGCAGACCCCTTCTGTACATTGTTTGGAAATTTAAAACATCTCAATCCTTTTGGGACCCTCTCCACTTTCACGCATTCTTTTAAGTAATTTCAATTGTAACACGAAATATGTGGTTTATTTAGGTTTCTGTTTAAAATGTCAAAGCCTCTATGTAGGGAAAACAGAAAGGACACTAAAGAGAAGAATCTATGAACATTTATATGACATTACAAAGAAGAAGGAATCTAATGCTTTTTATAAGCATTCATTGTCCTGTCCTAACATGGAGCTTAAATTTATTGTTTTAGAGCAGTTAACACCGGATGGCAGAGGGGGCGATTGGGAGAGTAAATTAGAATATAAAGAGCTTATATGGCCATTAAGGCTGGACGCTGCAAAATGGCCAGGGCTCAATGACAACATGAATTTGAGCAGTGTTTTGAAATTAAGAAGAGCCAAATTATAATAACACAATATGAAACTGATATTTATATATTTAATATTCTCCCAAAGAGCTGATACACATTTTTCATCTATTTCTTTATATTCATTTAGTTCTCACTATTTATTTATTATTGTACTATGGTCTATTTTATGTTCTGTTTTGTTCTGTTTATGTTGAACAGTGTTTGGCAAGAAGTTTATGTTTCAAGCCTTTACATATATGAGGAATATTTTGGTATGGCTACTTAACTGGTTTTATATGTAGCCCTTTTAAGTACTAAGTACTTGTAAGTGACATTTTATTAATTAGTTTTTAATTTAATCGATCACATGATCATTTTTAAGCATTTAAATAGGAGCATTTGTTACATGGTGTTCATCTTGATAAAGCTCAGTATTGCACTGAGCGAAAGCACTTGACTTACTACTGTGTGGTTTTTTATCTAATAAACTCGTTCGCTGAATTTTATCTACTGGATTTTCATTTACCTTTTTTCTGCTGTGGATCGCATTCTTGTTTTTTTTGGCTTCAGTCAGTCGTTTGTGTTCACTGTTTTTTTACGTTTTTGGTGCTGTTCCATGGTGGAAGAAGCTGTACAATGCGACTTTATGGACACTCCACAAATGCTAAGAACATCGGATGATAATGGTCCGGTTACTCATTCGGAGTTCAACAAAATGTTGGAAATGCTAACGCAACTTTCAAAGAAGCTCTCAGCAAGTAACTCTGATTCAGTCTTCACATTGCCAGGTAACCAGCAACAAGGCCTGCAACGTAAAAGAAGGCGTGTTTCTGGCAAACGTTCTCCTACGAGCAGTGGCGTTGAACCTGGCAGTACTAACCAGCAGGCAACCACCAAACGAACTAATAAATCTAACAATCAGTTGGCAGGAGACGCAAGTGGACAGGCTAATGTATTTGATTTTAACGTATGGGCAGGCCAGTAGTTCTGGTTCCAACAAGGTACTGTAAACTCTAATGACAACGCTCATATTGAGCAGGACTTTAACACTTTACGAGACAAATTGTATGCTTTCAAATCTAATCAATTAGAAATTGATTACTTAAAAGAATGTGTGAAAGTGGAGAGGGTCCCAAAAGGATTGAGATGTTTTAAATTTCCAAACAATGTACAGAATGGGTCTGCCTATTATAAGAAGTTATGTAACATTTTTAACCGAGCAGGGATTGAGATGTTAGAGGTTATGATATCAGAGTATGAAGCGAAGGCTGATACTCTGCTTAAGGAGTTGAATGGTTTAAACAACACAATGGTCAAGGACATTAATTTCACTTCAGTAAAACGAAATTATGACAACATTTTTGATGAGGTAGACCAGTTTTGTAACAAAGTGTTGAACCGCAAAATACACAAACTTGAAAGAGACTTTAGGGAATATAATGATGGAATAGCCTATCCACTTCCAATGAAGACCAGATGGGCTAATCAAAATCACTCACAGCTATTTAGTGTCCACAACAACAATGACACTGACACAAACGTTGAGGTACCCAGAAGGAGTGAGAGGCTGGCAGAAAAGGAAAGAAAAAATTCACATCAGGATTTTACATTTCTCCCAGACAAATCAGGGGGGAGGGGGACCAGATTCCCACCGAGGAGATGGAACAAATAATTGAGAATGCTCATTCACAGTTGGACCTAGAATTTCACAGGAATTTAGATAAGTTTCCCAACTCTTCCGAAAAATTCACTGTGATAACAGAGAACAACTTTTCTGTCTACAATTTTACGGACATACACATTAGTGAAGAGCATTTTGATTTGTTCACAAGAGGTATGCACTTTGTACCAGCACGACCATTTAATTTAGAAGCAGAGTTAATAGATCTCAAAATGTTTGTTAGACAGTTGAACTTGTTACTGCATTTCAAAGGACAACCTCATTCGGACACATCACTCTCAAAAAAGAGTACCTTTAACCCTCCAACATACCCCACTATCAAAGTGTTTGAGGAGTTAGTGGAAAAAGAGATAAGGGTTATTAACACCAGAAAACCTGTCAAGGCTTCTAATAACCTTGGTTTAAATGAAGCTAATTTAATTAAGTTTCTTATCAAGGAGGGCTGTAGGGTGATGAAGCCAGACAAAGGGGGTGGTTTGGTCTTGATGTACAACACAGATTATGACACACATATTCATTGCATGTTACAGGATTCCGAACAATATGATATAGTATCTAGAAATGAGTTGCACATAGCATACTCAAAAATAAACTACATGTTGATGGACCATTTGCTGCAAGGTACCTTTAACGAAAAGTTATACAATTATTTATTTGTAGCCAAACCAAGAACCCCAGTGATTTTTGGTATTCTGAAAACCCACAAAGGGTTGGACCCATTACAATTTAGACCAATAGTTTCTGGTAAAGGAGGTATCCTAGAACCTTTAGGTAAATTTATAGATCATGTGCTCAAGGGATTTGTTACATCTTTGAAATATATATGCAAAGACTCCTGGGACTTCCTTAAAGGCATAGGATTTCAATTGTATCACCCTGACCTTTTGATGGCAACTATCGACATTGTACAATTATTTCCGAGCATACCCCATTCAACGGGTCTGAATTGGTTTAATGAGGTGTTGGCAAACGAGGCTAATCTTGGTGCAAATGTTTCCAACTTACTGGTAGAACTTATGGAAATTGAGTTAAGTAACAATTTCCTTTGTTTTAATGGTGAAATTTATAAACAAAAGATGGGTGTGGCGATGGGTGCTCCCTGTGCTTCTACCTACATGAATGTTGTACTGCACAAATGGGAGCAGACTTTTAAATTTGCGACGGCATGGGCGAAACACATTAAACATTATATCAGGTACCTGGACGACATATGTCTTTTATGGTGCGGAACAACAAAAGAGTTTTTGAATTTCATTGGCTACATCAACTCTATCACTTTATTTTTGGTTTTCACACATTCTGTTAGTGACCAAAGTTTAAACTATTTGGACATCACCCTGTTTAAAGACACCATCAATAACAGGTTTGGCTCAAAGGTATTTAGGAAACCAACATATTCCACCTCATACCTGCACTTTGAGAGCAGTCACCCTTTTTATCAAAAGAAAGGAATTGTTAAAGGGCAGCTCATACGGGCATCCAGAATGACCAGTACTACAGAAAATTTTTCAAAAGAGGTGAACTTCTTGAAAGAGAGGTTTTATGAAAGAGGTTATCCTGTTACATTGGTCAACACTCTGGCTTTAGAAGTATGTAATCATAGGGAAGATAGATACCCACCTTTATTAGGGTCTATGAACACACAAGTGGACGAGCTGAATACCAATCCACAAAAGTTTGAGCAGAATGTATACACACACACTTTCTCCAGTAATTCTAGGTCAATAGAGGAAGCAGTACTAAAGTTTTGGCCTGTACTTTCACTACATGAAGGGTTAACGGAGATGGTTTCAAAGCAGCCCAAATTCGTTAGGCGAAGGGACACTAATCTGAAAGAGTTGTTTGAAAAAAAGCACACAACAGAAACTGTTAATATTAGACATAAGAAAGGAACATTTAAATGTGGAATGTGCAAACAGTGCCCAAACATTCTCAATGGTGACACTTTACATATCCCATCAAGGAAATTTGTATGTCGGTCAAGTGGTTATTTCAATTGTAACACGAAATATGTGGTTTATTTAGGTTTCTGTTTAAAATGTCAAAGCTTCTATGTAGGGAAAACAGAAAGCACACTAAAGAGAAGAATCTATGAACATTTATATGACATTACAAAGAAGAAGGAATCTAATGCTTTTTATAAGCATTCATTGTCCTGTCCTAACATGGAGCTTAAATTTATTGTTTTAGAGCAGTTAACACCGGATGGCAGAGGGGGCGATTGGGAGAGTAAATTAGAATATAAAGAGCTTATATGGCCATTAAGGCTGGACGCTGCAAAATGGCCAGGGCTCAATGACAACATGAATTTGAGCAGTGTTTTGAAATTAAGAAGAGCCGAATTATAATAACACAATATGAAATTGTTATTTATATATTTAATATTCTCCCAAAGAGCTGATACACATTTTTCATCTATTTCTTTATATTCATTTAGTTCTCACTATTTATTTATTATTGTAATATGATCTATTTTATGTTCTGTTTTGTTCTGTTTATGTTGAACAGTGTTTGGCAAGAAGTTTATGTTTCAAGCCTTTACATATATGAGGAATATTTTGGTATGGCTACTTAACTGGTTTTATATGTAGCCCTTTTAAGTACTAAGTACTTGTAAGTGACATTTTATTAATTAGTTTTTAATTTAATCGATCACATGATCATTTTTAAGCATTTAAATAGGAGCAGTTGTTACATGGTGTTCATCTTGATAAAGCTCAGTATTGCACTGAGCGAAAGCGCTTGACTTACTACTGTGTGGTTTTTCATCTAATAAACTCGTTCGTTGAATTTTATCTACTGGATTTTCATTTACCTTTTTTCTGCTGTGGATCACATTCATAATACATATTGCCTAATCAGGTGATTGGACGTTATTATTTTTACCTGTTAATCTACTCCTGTGTTGCTGCTTCACCAGCTGTAATTTCCACAGCACCTGCATGTTTTAGATCTATAGCTCACATGGATTTCTGCTGGATGAGGAATATAAACATCTGAACCAAGCTTCTATCTGGTTTTAAAATAAACTAATATAAAGGTAGAGTAGCTTAGAAGTGCCAAGCTCATGTACTGTTTTATAATAGATTATAATTGGTTTCGATGAACAAAGCTCCTGTCTCGCTCTAAACAGAGGAAGAGTCAAAATGGCTTAAATGCTTCAATCTGTTGTCTTGCTTTCTAAATATCTTAAAAGTGCCTTATTAGAGTTAATGAAAGAGTGTATCTGGATGTAATCTAAGAGTGGAGGATGAAAAAGAAAAGTGCTGTGGAGATGATTAGGTCTGGTGGGAAAGCAGGTTGGTTTATCAGTGTATACATTGTAGCTGGGAAAGCAGAGTACATCATTAATGCGAGCTGAGTGAGATACAGACAAGAGGGTGAAAAGCTGCCTGGGAGGGAGTGGATAAAAGTCTAGGTGTCTGGGAACTTGTCTGGTGGTCACTCGCATGGTTTTGGGTAAGCTATTAAGCCCAAGCTCTGTCATTTTGATGGGGTGGGGAGTCTCATGACCATTTCGAAGAGATCTATTACAGAGTTGAAGAGATATCAGGGACAAGCCAATAAAATGGTGGGAAGCCAATTTAGAGGAGTGATGCATAAAGGGCTAAAACCACAATAATATGAATAAAAATAATAAAAATAAAAATATACAACTAATAAAAGTAAAACAAACTAGATTAATCATGCAAAATACCAGAACAGATGGAAAAAATAAATTCTGAATGTGTAAATGAGGGCAAATGAGCAAAAGAGCAAACATATAAATAAAATAGTCAAGAAACGACCATCTCAAGATAAAAAACAGACCAGGCACAATGCAGAAAGCAGATTAAGAATGAATCATGGTAAGTTTCATAGGGGATAGTTAAATTTATACCATTGAGCTAGATCTTAGTCCATTGTGGTCCAGGTCACTGTTATTTTAGCTGTTGGGTGGCTATGTTCATTTTTGATGTGAGGAGGTGAGTCTGTAGTGTCCTTTAGTAGTCCAGATGTTTAATAATGTGAGTGGTGGTACAGTTTCCTTAGGTTCAGGATAGAGGTAATTGAAGTAGTTTTGTTTAGTTCTAGGGGTTGCATGCTTCCAGACAAATATAACATTCAAGTTACTTTTTCTCTAAGTAATCATTGGTGCATCTTTGAAGGTCCTTTTTTGGTAGTGTAGTCAAATTTCATTCTAGCAACTTTCTAAGATTATACAACCAATGTTTCAAATGTATTTTGGGTCTTTGTTTCCCCGCAATAAATTTTGGCTTTTTCCAGATTTCAAAGTTGAGAGATTTAGTTGAGTGTCAATTGGATTTTACAAGGAGCTGAGAGCCTCAAGGGAAGAGAAGTTTAGTGCTAATTATGCCAAGTCTGTTTGCATTGTTAGTAGCACAACAGGTAATATACTTGCTTTTGATGCAGAAGGCCGTTGGTTCTACTCCCACAGTATGCAGATGGACAGCTGATACTGTGCTGTGTTGTACTTTAAAGGAAGTGGATGCCGCAGTCCTGTGAATGTCCTCCTTTGGAGGTTTGAACAGTGTTTATGGTAACTGAGGAGAAATAACCAAGTAATGGAACACTGGAGTGGCTGGGGAGGGACTGCTACTGGAGTGGTAGGAGGTTGCTGCAGGAGGACCTCCTCTGGTGGGGCCCAGTCTATTACCCTGCCTTTGCCCAAGCAATAACTGATGCCGAAATCATGAATTGAAACTAAACTCCAAAAAATACATTATCATACCCTTCAGGAAGTCATCTACTCCAGTTAACTGTCAAATTGACAATACCCCCTGAGAAATGACCCATTTGTTTGGCATTTGGGAACTCGTGTTTACAGTGACCTAACTTTGGACCAACATGTGCCCAGAGTCATAGTCTTTCTATATTGCACAGCTTATAAACAAATTCATTGCGGCTAGATCTAGAGATGTTATTGCCCCCCTTTACAAAGCCCTCATTAGATCAATCATTTTGCATAATGCCCACTTTGGCATGTATCTGTCCAGACCCATGCAACAATTGGTATACCCACAGAGGTACCTTACTAAAAGGATAAAAGATCTAATAAAGATCTAAACAATAAGTCTTATGTGCACCACCACAAAAATTTATCCCTATACTCAGTATCCTACAGAGTGCTTAGAGGTGACCTGTGTCTGGCATACAGGGCATTCTCTGACATAATACTGATGGACCTACTGAACATCAGCAAGTCAAATGGCATCAGAAATATTCAATCCAGGTATCTAAACTGAATGTTGTGGAGAGATGGATATATATCACAGAGGCTACCACTATTCCAGACCAGAGTATCCACTGAAGTAAACCAAAGCTCATCCCTGTCCATATTCAAATGCAACTTGGATCTAAGGATGTGTAATAGAAAATGTACTGCAGGATTGCCCCTTGTGCTACTAATGGATAGAGGCAGTTCCTAAATGCTGCATGCTGTACATGGGCCCCTAAAATTATCTATGGTATGACCACAGTTATTCTCACTAGGGCTAATATACAATTAACTGCCATGGGATAGGCAAGACCAATCAGGAAATGTTAATTCAAGCAAATGGAAATTGGCTAAGCTTAAAATGTCCTCCAAGTGTACCCATGTTGTGGTAGTAAATAGTTTTAAAAAAATTGCCCTTTTTAGATCACCAAGTGCCCCTCTCACCTTCCACTCCCCCTCCCCCCAGCCTTCAGCAGCTTCCGGCACCTCTGAGCTCTGTTAGTCTCTTAGAAAACAGAATAATTTAAATCCATGCACACACCCTCATTCACTCTGGCTATAGCTGAGTAAGAAGTCTCATAATTGCCCACACTGCATGGAACAACTTACTTGAGGAAATAAGAAACATTCCATCTCTTCAGTTTTAGAAATTCCATGACAGTTTACTTGATGAAAATCAATGCATGCACCAGCATCGATGAACCAGCATAGTGACTAAGGCCTATCATTCTTAGAACATTTTGGTTGTTAATAAGTTATCCTGTCAGTCATTGTTCCATTATTTGCTGTATAAAATGTAGTTATTTATAAATACGTAAATAGTAGAATTATTTCACTACTTCCACAACAGCTGCTGAGACAACCTATGAAGCACTGACATTGGCTCAACTTGTAGCCCAGTTGCTTTTGGTGCTGGAACATCACAAGGCTGTAGGTTCTATTCCTATCCCAGGTGCTTGGATTAATTTTTCCAATAATGACAATGCAGGGCAACATAAAAAGGGGTGTTGCTTCTGAATGTGCTGTCCTGCAGATGAGATGCTAAACTCAGGTCTCATCTGCCTGAGTTGGTAGTAGCTCAGGTTTATAAGATCCCATGACACTTACTGAAAGGACTAGGGACACTCCCTATTGTTCTGGCCAAAATTTCCCTAGACAGTACAAGTAAAACCTAGGTTCTCCCATGAAAAGAGGCCACTGGCATAGTGAGACTAACTGGATCAACAAAGCTTTAATAAATAAAAGTACTGTACACCTACAATGACTACTACTTTTCCTAATGTAGTACAACATTGATTACTGTTGAGTTATAGATTTCTAAACACCTCTAATATTATGGAGAATTTATAATGCATTGCACACCTGAAACATTCATAGGTTCACAGATCAATACTTGGCTGTTGATTTCTGAGGACCACTAGTGGCCTAGCCAAAATATACCAAATTGTAAGTACCCATTGATGAGAAGAATTTATACTTAGCTTTGACCCTTTCAATGAAAGTTTGAAGGGTCATATCAGGGGTGTCTATAATTGCTTATTCATTTTCCAAATTACACTTAAATAAAGTCAGGGAGCTAGTTTGCTTTACATCCAAAGGAAGCCTATTCCCTAAAAAAGTGATTCTCTTGGATATGACTCTATCCTGCCAACAGGTCATATATATGTTTCTGTGGATGTTAAGATCTCTTGAACAAGTATTAAGGATGTTAATCTTACAGTAAGGACTAACACAGACAAATAACTGGTGACAAAGCCATGACTTAAAACTCACTGCCAAGAAATGCATAATAGCACCCTTTGGGAAGTCAGCCACCCTAGGAAACTACTTCATTGATAACACACCCCAGAGTGGACCCATTGTTAAGGTATTTGGGGACTTATATTGATTGGTAGACACCTGATTTGACCAACATGTGTCTAAGGCTGTAAGGAAATCATTCTATGCTGCTCAATGTATAAGCAAAGGCATGGCATCTGGGTCCAAGAAGGTCATTGTTCCTCTGAATATGGCCCTCATTAGACCCATTAGTGAGTACAACACCCCCTTTGGTATGCACCTGACCAGACACATGCAGCAACTGGAATGCCCACAGAGGTACTTCACACAAAGAATACAGAGTGTAAACAACATGTCCCAAGCAGATTACCTGAAAGCCCTATCTCTATACCCAGTTTCCTACAGACTGTTATGAGGCAATCAATGTCTGGCATATAAGGCATCCTTAGATCCTGCTCTGATGGGCCTTTTAAACATGCACAAAATAAATAGCATGAGAACTACTTGATCTAGGGATTTGAACCTTGCTTGAGACATAAATAGGACATGGTGGAGGAACAGAAACAGGTATGTGTCTCAAAGAATTCCCTTTCTCTGGAACAGGCTTCCCATCCAGAAGGAGCTGAATTTTTCCCTAACCCTATGCAAGTATAACCTGGGCCAGTGGGTGGGAAATCAGAAATTCACCCAAGTCTAGCACCTATGACTGTAATGGACAGAGACAATCTATAAATTATACCCGAGCATACATATACCTCTTAAAATAACCTGTATGGCTTAAAAACTTGTGGGATACATTTAGGATGCATGACCCCTTTGCCTATAACAGTCCTGCCCTGTAGGGATAAGAAGTATGAGATTTCTCTGGCCCAAAACTGTAGTTTGTTCATTTTACTTTTGGATATCTGGATGTGATGCTGAAATCATATAATCATGTCCCTAACCTGCCCAAGCACTACTCACCCTTGTGAGTACAAACTCATGTTCCCCAAACTTGTCATATCACTATTCATTCCATGTAATATGTCCCCTTACCTGCTCCATTACTTCCCATCCAGAGAATACAAACTCTTGTGTCCTAACCTGCCCAGTCACTACTTACACTAGAGAATACATCATGTCCCCTAACCTGCCCCATCATTACTTACCCCAGGGAATGCATAATTATGTTGCTTAATCTGTCCCTTCACTACTTAGTCCAAGGAATACATAACAATGGACTAAAGCTTAGCCAATCTCTGCTTACCGCAAGGAATACATATTCATGTCCATCTCACCTGCACCATCACTTTCTACCCCAGGGAATATATAATCACATCTCCCTTACTGGCTGCTTCACTGTTTACTCCAGTGAATGCACAACCATGTCCCCCTAAACTGCCCTGCCCCGATTTACCTCAGGGAATGCATGCTCATATCACCTAAACTGCTCCATCACTTCAAACCCCAGAGAATGTATAATTATGTCCGTCTAACCTACCTTCTCATTACTTCCCCCGTGGAATGCATAATCATATCATGTAACCTATCCCATTAAGTCCCACCACAAAGAATACACAATCATGCCTCCTAACCTGTTTCATCACTACTTACCCAGTTTCATTTCTGTAACTGTTGTGAATTTCTATTACCATGACAGGAATGGACCCCATTCTTATGTAGGGGTATGATTAGAAGTTTGAAATCAGTATTGTTTCAGAATTTGATGCTAGCCTGGAGTGCTCTTCTCAGCACCTGCAATGTGCCCAAAATTGCCTCCTTTTGCAGTTCATACACAGATTAATTTATTCATAACATATATAAGTACATTTGTAAATTCTTTTTTTTGTTAGTCCTGTGGCTTCTACTATTTTTTGGAATTGTCTTGATATCTTTCTTCCCATTGCCATGATTTCTACTTGCAAATCAAGGTATTTTATAACGTTGCATCTCACTATATATAAGACACTGTAATCATTATGAATTTTTGTTTTTTAACATAATACAATGGCAGGATTAACCCAACACTAGTGGTCTGTGTGTTTTGAGGGCTGTTGATGACTTTCCTTTTTTTATTTAATATAATATCTTGGCAGGTGTACCCAGATACTAGAGAGGTAGGAAATGTGTTTTGGGAACTGTTGAATTTATGTTTTTTTAACATAATACACTGGCAGAGTCAACAAGATTCTAGAGAGCTGTGTGTTTTGCGGGCTGTTGATGTCTTTCTTTTTTTATTTAATATAATATCCTGGCAGAGTTAACCAGATACTAGGGAGGCAATGCATTTGGGGACAGCTGATGATTTTCTTTTTTTTTAAAATATTAATATCCTGGCAGGAGTCAAAGAGATACTAGGTGTGCAATGTGTTCTGGGGGGCCGTTTGCGGATGACGTTTTTTTTAACCTAATATCTTTTTGCAGGTTAGTCAAGATGCATTAGGACAGTTTGTCAGTGTTCTGTTGTTGAAACAAACTTTACTCTTGCATTAGTAAACTGCATAAGGGTGAACTGAAGTAAGATCATATGCAAGTTCCTGGTTATGTGATATGAAAGAGATACAGTAATGTAACTGTGGTCTTTTATTTTCATTATTTTAAACCTTGTAGGGTCAAAGTAGATTCTCTGGGTAGGCAGTTGGGATGGGGGAATGCCTATGTGTGAATGGAATGACTGCAGTTCTGGCATGCTTTGCAAAAGTATATGCATTTCAGTGAAGTAAGATCGACCACAAGCTCTGAACTCTGAGTATTGTTTATGTGAAAAAAAATAATAGTTACCTTAATGAGAGCATCTTTTTTTGTGATTGTTTTTGTTTTTAACATCGCAAAATCAAATCAGATACTGTGGGTGGAGTAGGCAATGTAGATTTGGACTATGTGTGGAAAGAACAATCTGGCTCTGCTATTTACTGTTGTAATTCCAGTTTTACAAAACTGTAATATTTTTTTTGTCTGTACTTTAAGATGAGTATAAAATAATTAGCAAGATTATGAGTAATTTTTAATGTATGTTATTTCATATCTGTTCATGTACTGTATATACTGAATGCGTATATAAAATGTTTCTAATCTGTTGGAGCTTTTCTCCCTGGACATATCCTGAAAAGGTTTTGTTTTCTGACTAAAGCCGGTAGCGGAAACCTGGGTAAACAAAAGTAAAATAAATAAAATGAAATGTGGATTTGGCTGGCACACACAAGCTTTGACAGATGTTTCTTGTCACGAAAATAAAAGTAATGCAAGTATCCAACCCAGCTTTTACCATTATTTCTACTTGAATACTGACAGGGTAAAAGCAGCTATTTTAGTTAGTTAATGGGGGAGGGGGGTGTTTGCGAATGAAATGAGATGTCTGGCCTTGTTGTTTATTTTTGTAATTGTGACTTTGTAAGATTAATGTATATTTGGGTAAAGTCAGCTGTCATACATGCTTGTAACTACTGTTTCTGTGGAACAGAGTAAATTAATGCAATCATTGGTAATTTCATTTTAATCCTGGCAGAGTCAATGCAGATGCTTTAGGTCCACAATTGATATGATGGCTGTTTGTGGATGAAATGTTTGGCACTCTAGCTTTGTTGTAATAATTCTGACTTTGCATGACTAATGTGTATTTGGCTGAAATATGATAGAATATAAACTCTGACTATTTACATGTGTGATGCCCGTGTACTGGCCCAGCAATCAAGGAGCCTCAATCCTCACCACTAACACCAGTGGGGGGCATCCACATTGGGAAGGATAACAAGTACACACACAGTAAAGTACAATTTCAAATAAGAGCACACATAGATCACAGTCAGTCTGGGGCTGGTTTCTCCCCTTCTCTCCAGATCCCCAATAAGACTCCCAACTGACACAGCTATAGACTGGGGTCCTTAGCCAGGGTCCTAAGTTGTCCCTGCCCAAGTAGCTCACACACACACACACACACACACACACACACACACACACACACACACACACACACACACACACACACACACACACACACTTTGAGATATTATTTATATACAACCACACACACATTCCTGGGGAAGGCTGGCACAGGTTTGCTAGCTGTGCCGCTTCTCTCCATGCTATAAGGTAATAATTACTGCCACCAGGACCCGTACTTATCAGCTATTAAAAAGGCGCTTACCAAAGGGTGTCAAATTATTACTGTGCAATATTATTATCCAAATGTTAAGTGTGACTGAGCAGAAAGACTTACTTGGAGTGGCTTTGTACAGTATCACTATATACATGCAATGTGCTCTAGTGCTTAAATTATCTCTACACAAAACAGCCACAGTTGAAAGGTTTAAAATATTTAATAATAAATAATAAAACAAAATACAAGACAATACTTCTTACTACAGAGTGCTAGTCAAGAGTTCAGAGATCACAGGAACATGCTTAAAATATTACAACAGAATAGTTCTGACATCAGTATAGAAAACAGCTAGTCTAAAATTACTATTTTCTATCCATTTCTTAAGAGAAACACTAAAGTCCAAGATCCTGCTTACATACAGACAGAGCAAAGCAAGTGCTGGTGAGTGGTCAGTTCTGATGACAAATGCCAAAATGCTCTCTCTCTGTCTCTTGAGAAAGTCCTTTAAATTGATAATACATCCTGCTGACTCATTTTTGATTACATCATTCTTAACAATTCTCTGGTTTCTCAGGCTAACAGAAACTCTACATTTACATTGCTTTGATCTTGCACCTCGTCAGGAAACCACAGTAATTAAAGACATATATATAAAATCTAGCAATTAACTCTGGTCTCAAAAGAATAGAAAGAATCTGCTGGTTCAAACATCACGACTCCGAGTTTGAGATCAAGCAGGCATACAAGACTTGACTTATCGGCTTTCTTCCAGCAGAGTGCACTGTTGTTACATTTTTGAAGTTCAACATTTAATACCATTTTCTTCCATTTCAGAGAACATGTCTGTTGCTTATATTAATATTTACAAATGACAGAATTATCTACAAAATTCTATCTGGCTAGGCTGGCAGCCTTCACTTATCTTCAAAGCATGCATCAATGCAATACAGTAATAAAAACATTATTACTGATGCTGGCAAGGCCATACCACCTACTTTAGGTAGGTAACAGGTATACGGGTGGCTGTTTGCAAATGAAATTAATTGGCTTCATTCTAAGTCACACTTTCCCAGTTAACAAATGTTAAATAAATAAAATAAAATACATTTACTATTATAATTCTGCTTTTGCAAGTCTGCTGGGCATTTGAGTGTAATGAGATGGAGTGAGTACAAGCACTGATCTTTGCTAATGTTTATTTGAAAGCAATAGAGCAATGTAACTGTTGTCTTTTTTTCATTTTTTAAAATTTCTAGGTTGAAATCAGGTACTTTGGCTTGGCAAATGGGAATATGTTAATGTGAGAATGAAATGACTGGCCTGCCATTTACTTTTGTAATTCTGGCCTTGCAAGACAAATATGTGTGTGTTGGAGGGGGGGCATACAGGATGTGACTACTGTCAATGTGCAGCAAAAATTAAACTAACACAAATCTATTATTATTATTTTTTCAATCCTGGAAGCATGGTCAGGGTTGATCCCACTGTAACATAGCTCTGCCCCTTTCTCGTTGGTTCCACCCATTAAGCGGTCTCTTGCAGCTCCCTTTGATTTAAAGTCACCAGCCACCACTGGCCTAAACCTATAGCCGGATTTAGGCACCAGCAAACCCTGCACTCGCAGGGGGGGCCCAGTTCCTGGGGCCCCCCCAAAACCACAGCAAGTTACCTTGATATTATGTAACATGTCTATCAAACCAACAAAACCTAATACAGCAGTCTTGTGTACTTACTAAACCACATGGGTAATAACACTTATTTATATCTCCTTTAAAATTCAAAGATATCGCTAGTTATAGTAACAGTGTTTTACCAGGCAACAGGCTTCACAATTCCATTAAATATTACCACTGACACAGTGCCCCTGGCTTTGTTAAACCCTGCTAGTGAACATTCACTCCACTAAAACAAACAGCATAGCCAGCTTTAGGTACTTGCAATACCCATGGCTGCAAGGTGGCCCATTAATCATCCTTGACTGTGTGGGGGCACCTTAAAAACTGCTGCTGGTTGGGGAAAAGAGAGGAGAAAAAATATATTAATTTCCTGATTATGCTGTTTTCCTGAATAGGCCTGTGATATGACTGTGTTAGGCTAAAACTGATAATGAACACAAACAAGGTAAACACTAGAGAGATTAGCAGCCCAGAGTGACTGATCTCAAATTTAGGAGTTTAAGAAAAGTTGGTGCTTTTGATCTTTAGGGATGGTTGTCTCTTTCAGGGAGTTTTATAAACACTGGCAGAACATCAGATACTACAACTATCAACTTATTTGCCGAATAATTCAGTGCAATACCAATAATGACAGAATAAAGGCTCAAAATCAGGAACATGCTACAAAACATTACTCTAATTCCATTAAAAAGTTAATAATATAACACCTTTTGGATTAACATGTATTTTATGGACAATAAGTGTAAAACTCTGATGTCTGGATTTATTGAGTGTCTGTAATCCTATAGGATTTACAAGCAAATCAAAATTTTATGAATGACAAAGCAAAATTATTAGAAAAATCAGGAAAGGTCTATGAAATCAGGGATGGTGACAGGTTTGCATTACTCCTCACTGAGCTAAATAAGTGGCTTATCCCTGCTGCTGTTTGACAACTGCTAAACAGCAGTCACTGATCTGGTGTGCCTGGATCAGTGTTGCACAATGTATTGCTATTTGCTGAAATGAGTACAAAACTAGTATTGCTGTGGCTTATGCTTTTGTGTGTGTGTGTGTCTGTGTGTGTGTGTGTGTGTGTGTGTGTGTGTGTGTGTGTTTGTGTGAAGTGTAAAAAAATTAAAAAAATACCAGTAATTTTATCTGTGCGCACACACAGTGGCTTTAGTATTGATTTGTGCACACACCCAGTAATGCCAGGACACACACAGCATTCTACTTCATATTAGTAAAAAATGTATCTAACAAGTAATTATATTTCAAAAGTAATGCATAAAATGTATCACAGAATATTCAAGCATTTAGATATTATAAGAGTCTTGGGGCCCCCACTCCCTGGACTATATAACTGGATACAGGGGGCTCCCTTAAGATCCTTGACTGTGTGGGGGCCCCACAAAAGCTGTTGCTGGTTGGAGAAAAATGAGGAGGAAAAAATGTATTTATTTTCTGATTACACTCTTTAACCTGAACTGCACCCATTCTAAAACCAACCCTGCTTCTATTTGTGTGCACAGAAAGCTGCTGTAGGTTATGTACGTGTGTGTGTATGTGCGTGTGCATGTGTGTGTATGTGTGTGTGAGACATGAGGTTATTATAGCATATGCTTGGGCTGAGGACAGTGTGGTCATTGTTTCTTTTACTTTTCTGATAGACCTCAGAGGTGTACAAAGAAGGTTACTATAGCTTGGGCAGGGGCAGTGCATTGTCTAGGAGCAAAAAAGTGGAATACATTACTGCAATCATTAATTTTTTCACTTTGCTCACAATCAAACTTCAGCCTTGTATACGGTAGCTGCCTTTGATAGTTTGGGTTGAGAAGTGAGGAGGTATGCAATGTGTATGTACTTGAGCAGTTACTTGAAATACATGACTATGGCAATTTGAATCTCTGTTTTCATCCCAGTCTAACAACAGAGAGATTCATATGCAGTATTTTTTTGGGCAGGGGTTAGGGAGGCAGGCAGCTCCCAGATAGGACTTGTGTATCCTGACAACTGGCTTGTTAGTTTACTGTGAGCTGTTATTTTACCATTTTTGAACATTAAACCTTGGGTGCAACATAAGTCTTCCTTGAAAGAAACAAAAATGACTGAATTTTTTTCTTACTCGTGCTTTTTTTAAGGTCACCATTGGACGAAAAGGCTGGAGAGTGCTGTAAAATATATCTCTGAGCATAAGGCTTATTGGGCTCTGGCTTATTTGAGTTCTTTCCTAAATAATTATTACAGTGTTACTTGGTCAGGTAAGGTGTCTTGAAAGGATGAAAGGAAAACTAAAGCTGAACAACAATTCAATTGATAGATATTTTATAAAGTATAATGTTTCCCCAATGCAGAAATGTAAAAGTATTTGCAAGGTTTGAAATTAATAAGTAAAGTATAAAGTGAAGTGTTTTCTGCAGTGCAGAAATGTAAGAGTATATCCAAGTGTTAAACTACAAAGTAACACAGAGTTAATGTAAAAATACATGTGGAAAGTACGTGTCCAGCATAGCAGCTAGCTATGAGACAGTTTTGCAGAAGAAAGATATTATTCTTAAAATTCATGTGGAAAATATGTGTGCCTAGCACAGCAGCTAACTACAAGACAATTTTGCAGAAGAAAAATTTTACTATTAGCTTACTTGTAGCTACATATGGTTTGTGGGCTTAACATATTTAACAGTAAATGGCATCCTGTGTGACAATTACAGAGGCTTAAAATGTACTGGGTTACAGAAATAAAGACGTTACTGACAGAACTGTATACTGAAAGGAGATGGATGACATTTCAAAAGGAAACAACAAAAACTTCTCATGAAATACCCAGAGACATTTCAACAAAGAATAAAGTCAGACATGTTTATTTATTTATTTATTTATTGACATTTGGTGACCAGGATAGTTGGACTGGGTCAGGACCTATTTTCAGTGGAGGCCTGGAAAAAAAGCTCCACACAAATGCAGATAGCATTATTTTTACATTTGTATACACACTTAAATACAATTATAGACATAATGCAGTTTAGCATGTGCTCACCTTACATACAGTTATAGGTATAATACAATTTAACGTGGATAGATAATTTACATCAAAAATGCATTCTAAAGGGTGGAAATAGGAGGGAGAAAGTTAATTGTAAGCAACTTTTTTTCTTAAATAGTACTAATTGTGTAACGTGGTTTTCTTTATATGCTATTAAGTAAGTTTTTTCAGTTATTTTTAAGTGCAGTGTAGAGTGTAAACTGGTGCTGCTGTAATTTTTTTTCTTTTCTTTCTCCCTTGTTCTCTCTTTCTTCTTGTATAGTTTTAAGAAATGTAGGCACAGAAATGCAAAAAAAAAGGCTTCTTATAATGCAGGATACAAGAACATTGAATGGGCATTTTCTCATTCTTGCATGGGAGAATGACTGGATTAAAGACCTTAGACTGATTTAATAGCAAGTTTTAAGAAGTAGCAAGTAAATAAAAAAGAACATTGAATATTATGAAGATTTTTCTATCAAATAAATGTAAGCTCGGTAACAATTCTGCAGCTCATCTTCATGTTTCCATGGAAACAATCTGATAAAGATAAACTGGCTCCTGGTTCTCATGTCTCCAAGGAGATAATCTGATAAAGAGAAACTGGCTACAGTCTGATGGAGAATGACTGGCTGAGGAAAAAATAGAAAAGAGAAATTGGCTAGGAGATAATGTTCTCTGAAAGCATTCAGGATGTTTTCCAGCTCAGAGAGCTATAAAGATAAGACAAAACCAATCAGCACTTAATAGAAGCACAGGTTGCACTATGTGTCTTAGCATGGCTGACCTTTCTTTTAGGTTAACTCAAGTCTATAAGTCTGTCAGTTTGAGACTTTTGTTCCTATTTGGAGGGTAAAACTTCAATATTTGAAGTTGTACATAGTGCTGTATGTTAGTATTAAGTTAATAGGTTTAAGGGTGTATTGGGAGTATGTTTGTTTTTTGTTTGAGGGCTTTCAATAAAACAAAACATTTTATATGATGTGACATAAGGTCTAATGGGTATGACAAGAAAAACTGTATAAAAGTTCAACCTGCCAAACAGTGTATACATGTAACACAAAAGCTGGAACTAGACATTTAACAAAAAGGTGTTATACATAAAAGGTGGGAATGATAACTTTTTTAATATACATAAAAGGTTGGAATGATAACTTTTTAATACAATGATGCCTTTTGTACTGTATTTAAAAGTAAATGGCCTAACAGATAAATACAAAAAGAAAGAGTAGTGAACTATATTAAAAATTTAGAGTGCAAATAGCTATGTTACACAATACACAATTAGAAAGAACTGAACATGTGAATCTGATAAAGAAAGTTTTTCAGGATGATTATTGATGTTATACCTGGGACAAATAAAAAAAAGAGTATTCATATCAAATGCAAGAGGAGCTCCAATAGTGATACAAGAAGATAAAAAGATAACAATGGCAGATTTGTATTGCTAAGGGTCTACTGGCAAGGGAGGAGGATTACACTGGCATGTATTTACATTCCACCTAAAAGTGTTATAATGGAGCCTAAGAAAATTCTGGGAGAAATAATCAGTTTTCAACAAGGAATATTACTTATAGGTGGACTGGAATTTGATTTTCAGCAGTGAAGATGTGTCTGGAGGGCCCAGAAAGGAAACTATAACAATAAAATATAACAAAGGAGGGCAGATTTAGGAAGAAATTTATGAAAATATTTGGCATGGAAGATGTGAATTCAGTAATAGGAGTCCAGAGTGAATTTACATATTATTTCCCAAGAAATAAAACGTGGGCTAGGCTAGACAGAATTTACATTTCACAGGAACATTTACATTTAATTGAAGGTCTTGATACCCTATAACTATTTCAGATCATGCACCAATAATAGCTAAAATAAAAGCACATGGAAATTAAATAAAAATGAGATGTTGGCACTTTCCCACTTATCTGTTGAAAAGAGATGAACTTATGGAATGGGTAGTAGAGAATATTCAGAAACTGTTTGAGAAGACAGATATTTCTTCTGAAAATATAGCTAGGGAGTGGGATAAAAAATTAAGGTGGAGTTCAAAAATAGGGTGGAAATAAAAGCTATGGTTAAAAAGGTAACAATAATTATTTAAAGGGACTGACAAATGTTAAAGTATTGCAGAATAGGGGGAATTTCACAGAGAAGAAGAGGGTCAACTGCAGAATGCTAGAAAGAAAATAACTGATTACCTTAATAATATGCACAAATTTAGAAAGGTTGCCTTAAGTAACAGTTTTTTGATAATAACACTAGACTACAAAAACTTTTGGCACAACAACTCAGGCAACAGAAAGTAGCTGTCACCAAACCTAGGGAGCCTAATACAAGGAAGGTAACAAGTGAGCCTCTAAAGGCCTTAGAAATATTTTGGAAATTCTATGAGAGTCTCTTTAGGAAACATATGAAAATCAAGAAAAGATACAAATGGAAATGTTTATGCAAGAGTTAAATATGTCAAGGTTAGAGGTAGATTGGGTTTAATTACTAACAGGCAAGGAGGGAATGAGATAAAATTTGTGACATATAACTCATTTACAGGAAAGCCCCCAGGAATAGATGGTATTCCTGTGGAAGTTTGGAAGCTTGGAGGGAAAATTGATAAAGATCTGGGAGGTTTTGTTTAACAGTATTTTAAGAGGAGGAGAAGTACCAATGTCCTAGAAAAAAGCAGTGGTAGCTGTGATAGTTAAAGAGGGTAAAGATCCATTAGATCCAGTGTCATACAGGCTCATTTCAGCACTAAACCATGATTATAAAGAGTTCATGTCTATAATGGCTAAAAGACTGGCAAGAGTAATGCCAAAGCTGATAGATATTGATCAATGCGGTTTTCCAGAGGAGAGGAAAACATTTGACAACATTAAAAGAACACTGATTATCCAGAGGGAAGCAGAATGTAAGAAATGTCCATTGTTGTTGGTGGGTCTTGGCACAGAGAAAGCATTTGGCAGAGTAAGCTGGGATTTTATGAGCAGAGCAATGGAAGCATTTGCATTTTCTGAAAAAAATTATAAGGTTGATTAGGAGGACACATGAAGGATGGGAGGTGGAAATTAAAGTGTGTGGGGTCCTCTCTGATAGTTTATGCTTGATCAGAGGAACCAGGCAGGGGTATCCTCTTCCCCTTTATTATTTGCATTATATTTAGAACCACTGGCAAACAAAATGAGCCACTCAGAAATTCAAGGATATAATTTGTATGATAGTCAAAAAAAGCTGGCTTTATTTGCAGATGATATTATTTTATAGCTGACAAAACCAGGAAGAGACATTACAGTGTTGTAGAACATTTGGAGACAGTTTCAGACCTTTGTGACATACAAAATTAATGCAGCTAAAACAAAGGCAGGAACGATAAATTAGCCTCACATGAATTGGTTCAGGAGTATCCATATTTATGGGGACATGATCAAATGAAGTATTTAGGAGTATGGATTAAAAAATATTCTAGTGTGGCAGCTAAGGATATGTGAGAAGAGACTAATCAAAAGATAATACAAAATCTGAGAAAATGGAAGCTTTCTTATATTGATATGGATAACAAGATACAAGCAGTTACATGTTTTTGTCCCTTTAGAGTTATATTTTTATCAGCCAAAGGAGAAGTTGTGGATAGCAATTAATAAAGAGCTGACAGACTTTATCTTAGAGGGGAAGATGGCAAGAGTTATGTGGGATAAGTTGATTCTTCCAGTAAAAGAGGGCTTGGGTTTACTGAATTTGAAGCGGTATTTAGGGTAACACAGTTAAGAGTCCTATGGATAGCGCAAGCAGAAAACTATATTTCAAATTGGAAAGGGACGATGATGAGACAGGGGTTAAGCTCAAGAAACAAGGAGAGACTGGGATTTTGGATATAGGCCTTTAAGGAGAATAATAATGTTCATGCAGAATGTTAAATCCATAAAGTAGGAGAGAGTATTCTAAGAACTAAACCAACATGTGATTAGAGAAAGGAGATTCAGCTGATAGAGATGACTGCAATTAGGGATATAGATGATAGACAAGAGGGGTCTGGAATTTATTGGAGAAAACTGGTAAAGGAACCAAGGTATTGGGAGCAAATAACTAGAGAGGGAAATATGATAGAATGGGAGGATGTGGAGAGTTTATTTGGACTGCAGATTAGAGATTGTCTTCCCTATCAGGGATTGATATCAGAGTATAGGCAAAGAGAAGGAAATAGGGGTCCTAAATGAAAGACCAGCACTGACAAAGTTTTTAGTAGACTGTAGAACAGAAGTTGCCATTAAAAAAGGAATAATTAGTAGACCATATAAAATATTGCATGATAACTATAATAATCAAACAGATGAGGTTAGAAAATATTGGGAAGAGATACTGGATAAGCAATTCAAAAAGAAACAATGGAAGGATATATGTATGTAGCCCAAATAGGCAACAAAAGCTACAAGATTTAGGAGTGTTACCTGGAAATGTTTGCATAGAAATTTATATACCCCAATTAGACTCCAAAGAATTTTTCCTCAGGCAGACAGCAAATGTTGGAGGTGTGACAGGGAAGAAAGAAGTAATTAGGAACATACTTTCTGGAAGTGAAGTGAATTAGTGGATGCTGGGTGGGCAGATTGGTCTGATGAGGGAGATGATTTTTCTGAGCTATGATACAGAATCAAACTTGACTAGGCATGGTAAGGCCATGCTTATTCTAATAATGGTAGTTGCCAAAAAAAGCAATTACTAGAAAATGGAAATCACAATCCAAACCAACTAAACTAGAAGTAGTGAATATAGTAAGACAGATACAAACCAAATGGAATTAAGAGCTTTAGAAAAGGTAGGAGCAAACTACATAGAAGGGAGGAATGAGGTTTAAAAGGTGGCAGGACTTAAATGAGCTAGGTAATGTTTGACTGAAAAAGGTTGGGTAGATTATAAGTGATGTATAATGTTTGCAACCGGGAGTATATCAGTATGGTTTGTGATGTAAAATGCTTGCAACTAGGATTGCGTCATTGTGGTTTGTTTTCATTTATATAAATGTATGATTGCCTGTGTAGTAAGTGATAGTCTAATAAAGATGTTTCTTGTTTAAAGAAAAGGGTAGGAATTTAATATTTTATGTAACATTGCTTAGTTTATATGATATATAGAAATATATGAGAAGTATAATGTTTATGTTAATTATAGTGTGTGACTACTTTTATATGAATGTAAATTTGCCTGTGTCACAGGTGATAATTCATTAAAGTTGTTTGAAATAAAGTGCAGTCTAAGATTCTAGACATAATTATACTTAGAAGGGCAGATTAAGTCATCATGAATCTAATAAGTCAATTTTGTTTTGTAGGATTCAAAAAGTTTAAGTAAGGGTAGTAAGACAGAGCAGAAAGTTTAAGTAAAGGTAGTAAGGGTATTAAGGGTTGCAAGACAGAAGTAAGGCTATTAGCAGATGTAAGGATAATAGTATATGTATAGATATAAAAAGAAGTGTGAAAGGATTAGGATGAGATGCACAGAGTTGATACTGTATGGAATGTAGGAGTATTGTGTAGTAAGATTCAATGAGAAGAAGAGGATTTTTTGGTGTGAATAAAGAATGCTGGAAAGATGAAGGAGAAAGGAGGTACTAGATGATAAGATAGGGAAGGGAGTAGGAGATGAGGGGTAGTGGAGAAGCAGCAGGGGAAGGAAAAGGATTATCTGTATTAGATAGTAGAGAGGGAATTAAGTGTGTTAGGCTTTAGTTAAGGAGTAAGGGCAGATATGAATCCTAAGAAAGTGATTTTTTTAGTGTCCGTTTGAAGGTCTTAAAGGAATCTAAGACACTGATGTTTGGGGGTAGGGCATTCCATAGTTTTGCAATAGTAAAGGAGTAGAGGTTATGACCAACTATTTTCTTAGTTTTATATACATTTAAGAATTGTTTATCTGTGGAACAGAGAGATAAACCAGAACAATACTGAAATTATGTTAAAATGGCTATCAAAAAGGTATATAAACCAGAGACTATTTTCTGTCTGCAGGACATCTTGATCAAGTCTGCATTGATCGTTAGGAGAAATTTATAGGAAGTAGGTGTTATTCGGCAAGCCAGGTTATAAGGAAATGAAATATATTGAAAGAACTGTTTGCTCGGCTATAATAATAAACAGTTTAGTATGAATGCAGTTGTACAGTGTCAGTCTGTTGTTTGCTGTTTTAAAAACAATGTCTTTCCTTAATAATAATTTCTGTTCCAGCATTAATTGGATGAAAAAGTTGTGTAGAAGGAAAACACTTTAAAATGCACTTAAGAGCATAAAATAAGTTATGGCTTCTTGAAACAGCTGAAGAGTAAGGCAAAATTTGAGAAAAGGAAGAAAAAAATAATGTTTGTTGTATAAGGGGAAATAGGGGAAGACGGGAAGGCATGTGCGTGTATGTTGGGGGGTGGCTGAAACTGTAGTCCTAGGGTGCCATTTTATGTAAGTCCAGACCTGTTCATAGAGTTGCCACAACATATCTTTGTTGAAACTAAATGCCAAGTACTGTGAATGCTCCTTTGTGAGATGGGCCAACATAGTTGGTGTAATGTAAGGGTATTGTAGCTACAGGTCAGTCTGTACTTACTACTCCTAAAAGTTTGTAGCATGAACTAAAAGGTTGGTTTGTACAGGTGGCCATGACAGGGTGATACATTGATTGGAAGTGCCAAGGGGTCTCCCAACTTGATATCTGCTAGGGGCCCCAACTTGTATTGTAATAGTCTATTACATTATTCTAATGCCCATACTGAGTATATGAAGACAGGGATTACCAAAGGACAATTTGTAAGACTAGCATGAATGGTTTTGGAAGAGGTAGATTTTATTGCGCAATGTGATTTGCTTGCAGAAATGTTTTAGTCCAGAAATTACCCATCACAGTTGATTAATAGGGTTAGAAATGAAATAATGTTAAAAAGACAAAATAGGTTGTTTTACCCTTTATTGAGAACAGATAGGACAATTCAGGAAGAATGTTTACACTTGTTTTCTAACAGTATAAATCATGTTTATTCTTTTCAAACATTTTGTGTTGACCACAGGTTTATTTCTTATATTCTCAACAAAAAATGGCAAATTGTAACATGATTTAAAGATGTTATTGAATTATTAGGTAAAAAAACACAGATTGTTTACAAAAGAGGAAAAACGTTTAACAATTTATTAGAGGGTATCCTTTACTCTTTTGACAATAGATTCCAAAATTAAAAGGTGGGTACACAAAAATGTGGATTCTGTAAGCAATGTAAGTACATTATGGATTGTAACAGTGTTAAAATCAACGCGCAGATTTTTTAAACCAAATGAGCATTTTACATGCAATTCTATGAGGGTTGTTTATGCAGGTGTATGTAACTCCTGCAAAGGTTACTATATTGGTAAAACACAGAGGAAACTTAAAGAAAGAATTTATGAACATATACTAGATATAAGGAATAACAATGGAAAAAAATGTTTTGTTTTAACATATAGTAAAGTTTCCTCTGCATAATTTTCAATTTGTTGTTCTAGAAGGAGTTAAAAGACACCCTAGTGGTGGCCCATGGGCTGACTTAATTGAATTTAAAGAGCTATGTTGGCAAATAAAATTAAATGCTTTGATACTTCCATTCCTTAATGATTGTATTTCATTAGCTAGTGTACTTAGATTGCATTCATATATAGTTTAACTATGTACTTTTGTGTGCTATTATTTATTTGAATAGGTTAAACAAAAGGAAAGCTATTGGTTTTTATAGATCATGTAATTTTAACAGGGGGATATTTAAAACAATTGTTTCATATTTAGTGTTAATAAATAAATAATAAGGCGACAGTGTATTTTGATAAACCAAAACTGAAAAGCTAAAAAACGTTATTGTAAGCCCTTTCAGCCGATAATACCAGCCTTCTTCAGACAATCAAATACAGTCATATGACCCCATTTAAATACCCCTTACTGAAGTAAACATATAAAACAATTTAGTTAAAATGCTAAACAAATGTAATAATTAATGTAATTTACAAAAACCTAATAGGTAGATATGTGTGTGTGTGGGTGTCTGTGTATATAGGGTCTATATTGGAACGTCGAAGTTTCAAAACTTCGAATGTTCTAATATTGAACCCTATTCAGCGAAAGCTGAAAACATCGAACATACAGAACAGCAAATTTTTTCCTAGGGAAAAAAATCGCTGTTCCAAAACACATACACACAACACAAGCACACCAAAAAAACAGCAATCCACAGGCATGCACCTAAAATCTTACATCTAACCCTACACCAAACTATACACGCACCACTAACTATCCACTTACCTTAACCCAAACCCTAACCCTAAGATTCGTTACTATCATACACTCACCTTACCCGCACTCTAACCCTAACTCACCTACCCCACCCTAACCCGCATGTCCACACAATCGCACACTTACCTGACCCACGCCCTAACCCTAACTCACCTAATCTGACCTAACCCTCAAGTCCACACAATTGCACGTATACCTAACCCACGCCCTAACACTAACCCTAATTCACCTAACCAGCCCTAACCCTCATGTCCACACAATCGCACACATACCTAACCTATACCCTAACCCTAACTCCCCTAACCCACACTCATTCGCACACTTACCTGAACCTGACCCCGTAACTTTCCACCACAGTGCTGAAAATACTGAAGCAGCAGAAACGGACAACCAAATTCTTTCCCTAGGAAAAAATGTGGTTTTCTGTTGCTTCGATATTTTCAGCTTTCGCTGAATAGGGTTTGATATCAGAACATTCGAAGTTTTGAAACTTCGATGTTCTAATATAGACTATATATATATATATATATATATATATATATATATATATATATATATATATATATATATATATCTAGATGTGAGTTGATGGAATTACTGGTCCAGTACAATTCCTAAGAAATGGACCAGTTATATATAAATATCAAGAGATTGGATGATTCTAGTATCCAGGATACTTGTTTCCAGCAGTTTAAGACTCACTATGAGAAGATATTCTTTGAAGTGGATATTATGTGTGAAGCCATTTGCCAACCGAAAAATCAGAATTTAGAAAGGGATCACCTTGATTATGCAAATGGGAAGTCATACCCTAGCCTCCTAGGAGTCATCATAGGACAGTATTATATTCCGAATATGAAAGTCCAGAATAAGGTCCCAAAATAGATCAGGTTTTTCACAATCAACAGCACCCTTTGGATCAGACTGTGGTACTGTGGAGAGGATCCGGAACAAGAGAGGGAATTCCCATTACAGACCTGTAGACTATCAATTAAATCAACAACAGAGGATGCCATCCTTTTCCAATGAGAGGACCCAGCGGAATTGGTAGGTACAACTTCTATTGACAATTCCTTAAGGACTATTAACAACTGTACTGGGGATTTTAGTGTATAAACTATAGTAGTATTGATATAACTGGAGCTCATGCAGACTTGTTTAGTAAAGGGATGACTTTTATTCCACAAAAAGAGCTGATATATGTAAGTTATTGATCGACCTTAAACTTTTTACAAAGAAATTGAATTTAGATGTATTGTTTAATAATTCATAGGTTCATAGGTTCATACTAGGCTATCTGCCCTAGGGCATTTATAAGCCTAGCCAGAGTGTGTGTGGCTTTCACCACCCCTTAGGATGAGACTACTATACCCATTAGTTTGCTGTGCCTCTGTCCAGCAGTGACACAGAGATGATTCCCGGGGTAAACCTACGATCTCCCATCCACTCATCAAGATTTTTCTTGAACAGAGTCAGTGAGGGGCTCTGCCTCACATGGACTGGGATTCTGTTCCATAGTGTAGGGAGTCTCTGGGTGATGAATCTGTCCCTCCAGCATGTCCTATTTATATCCGTGTTGAGGTTTAAGTCTCTTGCTCTCATGGCTCTGGTGGATTTGGATTTTTTGAGGTGGAGCATGTACATTAATTCCGGGTTGGACATGGCTTTGTATGTCAGGCACAGATCACCTCTGAGCAGATGGTATGCAACTGAATAGAGCTGGAGTTTCTTCAGTTGGGCAGCGTATGACATATGTTTGAGCCCCTTTATCCTTTTGGTGAGGAACTTTTGGGGTCTTTCCAACTGCTGCAGGTGTCGGGTAAGGTACATTCCGAATGGGGCATTGTACTCTATCATTGGTCTGATAAGTGAAGAGTACAGGGGTACAATGACCTCTCCTGATCTGGATGTGAATCCCTTCATGATCAGGTGGGCAATGTAGAAGGTCTTCCTAACCACTTTGGCAATGTGAGTGTCAAAAGAGAGGTTACTGTCAACTTGGGTCCCCAGGTCCCTGATAAATTCTTCCATGTTTAATGGATTACCACCTATGTGGTAATTAGGGGTTACCTTGTTTTTCCCAAAGGGTATGACTATACATTTTTTGGCATTTAGCTTAAGGCCATGGCTCTGGCACCAGTTATCCATTTCTATGAGACCTCTCTGGAGGATGTCTGTGTCTGATGGAGTGTCAATTATGGTGCCCAGTTTGCAGTCATCTGCAAATTTTGTCAGCCACAATCCCCCTATGTTTGCCTGCACTTCAGAAAAATAAATGCCAAACAAGAGGGGGCCCAGGAATGAGCCCTGTGGGACACCGCTCGTGACCGGCTTAGAGTCTGACATGGCACCAGCAACTCTAACCCTGTGGGTTCTGTCCTTGAGCCAGTTTGCAACCCATCTTGTGACATATGGGTTTACATCTAAACTGGTGAGCTTTTCTATGATGCCCGAGTGGGGTATTGTGTCGAACGCTTTTGCTAGGTCAAGGTAGGCTGTGTGAACTGCCTTACCCTCATCAATGGCCTTAGTGACTGTTTCGAAAAAGTTGACCAAGTTCAAGAGGCAGGATCTGCCCTTGACAAAGCCAAATTGGGTAGGATCCAGTGTCTGTAGGTCCCCAATGTCTTTATTTATGAGTTCCATTATGATCCTCTCCATAGCTTTGCAGACAAGGCTCATCAAGCTTATGGGGCGGTAATTTCCAGGGTCCATAGAAGCACCTCCTTTGTGGAGTGGGACCACAGTTGCCGTACACCATTCTTTGTGTACGTATCCTGTAGTAAGGCTAAGATTAAACAGCAGCCTTATGTGTGGGTTTAGTTCCTCATTGAGTTCGTGTAGCACACAGCTGGGGACACCGTCCGGTCCCATTGATGCTGTGTTTTTTGCTTTAGAGATAGCAGCTCTCACCTGGGCATCTGAGATGTTTGGGAGGCTAGACTCTGGTGGGATAGATATTTCTCCTTTTTGGGGGGGGGGGGAATTTGCACTGAACCTGTCTGCCAGTATGTTGGCAATGTCTGTGGGTTCAGTGATTTTTGTATCATTTTGGACTAATTCTGAGCATATCTGGGAGTTTCCACCCAGGTTTCTAACATAGCTAAAGAAGGCCTTATGATTGTCTTTTGTGTCTTTAGCGATTTTTCTCTCAAAGTTGGCCTTGGATGATTTTATGAGTGATCGTAGTTTTTTGCTAGTATTGATCAGAGATGCCTTCCCTTTTAGGGATTTTGTTCTGTCATGTAGTAGCTTTCTCCTCTTGTTGTAGAGTTTGCTTATGGCTGGGGTCCACCAGACCGGGTGCCTGCCTTTGGTGGAAAAGGTCTTGATTTTATTAGGGATTGCTTGATCCATACATTCCTGGAGGTGCTCGTAGAAGGCATTTGTAAGGGTTTCAGCAGCGTGGGTTGTGGTTTCCACTGGCTCGGGGGCCTTGAAGGATACCACTCCAGTCTTAAGAAGTGTGAAGTTTGCTTTTGAGAAGTTCTTCACTGTGGTCTTTTTTGCTGGGGTTGGGGCGGATGTGGATCTCCAGTGAGATTAATTTTGGTCTGATCTCACCAATGAGGGATATACTTCCGGTGTGGAGCATTTTGTCCCCATGTTTGTGATGATCAGGTCTAGTATATTTTCTCCTCTTGTGGGAATGGTGACTAGTTGTTCCATAGCATTTGAGTTTATGAACTCCAGGAACATTTGGGCTAGGGTGTTGGGGCTTGAGTAATGTTCCCAGTCTATGTTTGGGTAGTTGAAGTCACCCAATATGATGGTGTTTGGAGAGACATTCATACTCTCCAGTGTCTTCAGGAAGGCTGTGTGGGTTTCCTGAGTTTGAGAGGGTGGTCTGTAGCATGCTACAAACTGTAGGGCAGTTTTACCTATGGTTAATTGCACCTGGATGGTCTCCAATGCTTCGTGCGTTGCCACTAACCTGGAGGTGTGGGTATCCTTTATGAATATGGATACTCTCCCTCCTTTTGTGGTTCGGTCCGGATTTTGGGGCCGGAATGCATGATATGAGGTATAACCTGATAGTGCTGAGGTGCTCTCAGGAGCCTTGAACCAGGTTTCAGTCACAGCACAGACATCGATGTTCTCCATACTGAGGAGGGCTTCGAGGGCGTGCATCTTGAGGTTTAGACTTCTGGCATTGAGCAGTATTACCCTTAGTTTTTTTCCATTTTTGTTTTCTAGGGTGGTAGGTTTATCATTTGAGCCTTGCCTAAAAAAGGCACTATGGGGGTGGCAAGAGCCTTTGCCAATATTCAGAAGCCCAGGGGTGACAGGTGCAAGCCGTCCCTTGCGAAGCAGCGTGGCTTGTCAAGCATGTCATCCCAGGAAGACAGACATTGGATCCCCTTAGAATGACACCGGTAATTAAGCCAATTATTAAAGCTGATCATTTTGTCTCTGTATTGTGGCATCATTCTTGGTGAGGGTAGGATACTGCTCAGAGTCAGGGTCATACCGGCTTGGGCTACATAATCTGAGAGCTCCTCTATGTCTCTTTTCATGTAGTCCAGGGAGGTACGTCTCAGGTCATTCACACCGGCATGGACAATGACTGAGTCATACTTGTACTTGCTGTGGAGTGACCTGAGTGCTTGTGTTATGTGGCGGATTCTAGCGCCCGACAGGCAGCTTACTGTGATCTTTTCTTTGTTCAGTCTTGTGAGTGGGACGTCAGTGTGTCTGACTGTGGAGTCACCTATAACAAGTGTGTCTGGCATTGTGTTTGGCCTTAAGGGCTGTGACTGTTTAGCACACTGACTTTGAGAACTATGTGTTGCATGTCTTATGTCTTGAGGTGGCAGTTGCTTGGGTGTCTGCTTTGGAGGCCTCTGTAGTTTTGGTAGATTTTTGATCAGTGCCTCCGAGTATGTCTTTGTGTGTTTATGTGTTTGTTTTGCAGTTGTGATAGTTCTATGTGAAACTGGGTTTGTGGTGTGCGTGGTTTCCTTCTCCTCCTGTCTGGTCTTGCCAGTCCTGAGTTGAGAGAGCTCAGCCTCCAATTTGGCTATATAGTTGCATCTCTCACATGTATTTGTGTTTTGTGGGAGAAGGAGTGGGTTGTCTGTGTACATGAGGCAATTGTAACATTGCCTCAAGATGCCCAGATTCACCAGCTGAACAGGAGAGGATGCTAGCAACTGACCCTTCGACATGCTAGAAAAAGTGAAAAAGTTTGCTGTGTAACTTGAGTCAGAAGGGACCTATAGGGAAATGGGTACTCAAGGGGATTCTAGGCTAATGTAGTACTTTGTTTAGTATATAAGTACTTTACCTATATAAAAGTGCTTTAGGAGCAAGTGCTGAGCTTTTGAGATAGAGAATAGACTGTGTAATTCTACATATTCTAAAAGGTGTGAGCTGAGAATTCCCAGTACATTTAATCCAGATTTGCACCCTACCTTAAAAACCTTTGAGGAGGTATGTGAGCTCAATTTAAGATTTTTATTGTCTCAATCAGATTGTGCATATGTCCCCAACCTGACAAAGGTACAATGTCAACTGATGCATGACATTAAAAAGTCAGGTTCTCTTCGGTTTATGCAAGCTGATAAAGACAGGGCTTGATTATTATGGATCAGGTGTTTTATAATCATAGGATATTACAGTTATTATATGATGGATCCTATGTTGAGGCATCTCTTAATGAAATTAATATATCTTATAGCAGGGTTGATTACTTTCTACATGGCATGGTAACTCAGGGCCAGTTGACAGTGGATGAATATAAATTTGTGAGTAATGGTGTACCAAAATTGTCTATTATTTTTGGTGTGCCTAAAATACATAAAGACCTTAATAATCCACCCTTTTGTCCTATTGTTGATGGGACTTGCTCTAAGACTTATTTTATTGCAAAATATGTTGACCAACAATTAAAAGATTATTTGTCTAGAGTGAAATATCTCTGCCGGAATTCATGGGATTTTTTATTTAAATGCAATAAGCTGGGTTCTTTTTTGGATGGGACATTATTTACTATTAATGTGAAAAATCTTTTTACATGTATCCCACATGGTATTGAATGGTTTACTGATTTTTTTACTGATTATGTACATATTGCTCAAGATAGAATTAATACTTTGTCACATTTATTGGAGATAGTATTGTGCAATAATTATTTATGTTATGATGTTCATTATTTTAATCAAATAACAGCTGTTGCTATGGGGTCACCCTGTGGACCACTTTACGCTAATGTTGTGATGTTGGTATGGGAATTTCGTTACCTGGTCAAGAGTGAATTTTTTAAATATGTTAAAATGTATGCTTGTTTTTTGGATGATGTATTTATTGCTTTGGTGGGGTACTTGCTGTTGAGATACCATTTTTATGGATTATGCAAATAGTAGTACAGATTTTTTTTAATTTTTTTATCAGTTAGGACTACCTCTATAGCATGTCTTGATGTTTTACTGTTGAAATCAGATGGAGGTATGAAGGCAAGAATTTTTATAAAGAATACCTATTCTAATAAATACTTGCATTTCTCTAGTAAACACCCATATAATGTAAAAAAAGGCTGTAATAAAAGGCCAGATGGTAAGAGTGTCCATGATGGTTACAGATTTAACATAGTTTTATGATGAATGCCATTTCTTTAGTGATATGTTCTTGAATAGAGGTTATCCTACAGCTGTGCTGACTGCTATAAAATTTGAAGTTGTTAAGAAGAGATTGTCTTGACAGTATTTATCACAAAATGTTGATTTTACACATATTTTGGAAAATGATGGTAGAGGCACTTACCCTACAATAGATCTAAATATGGAAAATGAAGGTATGATGTATGTGTGACACTGAGAAGATAGTATGTTACCATAGCCCAATGATATAGCTATACCACCTACAGTTTATGAGGTGGTGTTTTTTACCAGGACAAGTTAAAGGTAAACATATAAATAATAATAATAATAAGGCAGATAATGCATTAATGTGGATAGTAAACATGTCTGGATATTATTCAAAAGAGTTGGCCATTGATAAGAACTGACATAGTACTGGTGGATAAAATGGGTGACTTTACTAAGTTTATATTTAGACGTGATAAAAATTTTAAGGACTGGTGTGACAGTTTGTCTTTATTGAAATTACAACCTATAAGGAAGATGAGAAAGTGCTGTATGTGTAGTCAGTGTAGCTCTATTTCGGAATCTGATCATACAAATTTGGATACAAATTGTAGCTCTATTTTGGAATGTGATCACACAAATTTGGATACAAAGTGCATTTATGTTTCTGGCCATTTTTCTTGCTGCTAAGTGTTGTTTTCATACAGTGTATTATGTAGGTAAAACTGAGCGGAAGTTGAAGCAGCGTGTTTATGAGCATAATTTTGATAGTCACACATCGAAGGAAACGAGTGCGTTATCTAAACATATAAATAATTTTCCTAACCACGCTTTTAAATTTGTTGTTTTGGAACAGGTGCCAGTAAATCCTAGAGGGAGACCTTGAATATTATCTTGGAGCAACGTGAATTGTGGTGGATACTGTTTTTAAATGCATCAGTTTTTCCTGGACTTAATGATGTTATATCCATTTCAAGTGTGTTAAAGCTGAAAATGCATGATAAGTGAATGTGTATGTGTATGTATATATATATATATATATATATATATATATATATATATATATATATATATATATATATATATATATATATATATATATATATATATATACTTATATATATATATATTTACATCAGCAAGGGGGTATTTAAATAGGATCATATGACCATATTTCATTGTCTGAAGAAGCCTGGTATTATCAGCCAAAAAAGCTTACAGTAAAGTTTTTTAGCTTTTCAGTTTTGGTTTATCAGCATGCATTGCTTTCTACCTTACTATTTATTTATTTACTAGTTGGTTTTAAGTTTCTAGTTTTTTTTTTTTTTTTTGCATTTAGTATTATTCTGAAGAGGTCTAGAGTTATAAACAGATGAAAGCACTTAATTATACATTTTTACATTTTAGTTCATTAATTAGCTTTGTCCTTTTTTGAAACAGGCTTTAACACATTAGGTTAGTTTGCCAGTGTTTTGTTGTTGCCACAAACTCTCATCATCTTCTTTTGGCTGTTCCCGTTAGGGGTCACCACAACGGATCATCTGTTTCCATTTCTTCCTGTCCTCTATCTCTTGCTATGTCACACCAACCACCTGCATGTCCTCTCTCACCACATCCATAAACCTTAACTCAGGCCTTCCTCTTTTCTTGTTACCTGGTAGCTTCATCCTTAGCATATAATCCCAATATACTCAGCATCCCTCCTCAGCACATGACCACACCAAAGTAATCTTGCCTCTCTGGCTTTGTTTCCAAACCTTCCAGCCTGGGCTGACCCTCTAGTATACTTATTCCTAATCCTGTCCACCCTCGTCACACCCAGTGCAAATCTTAACATCTTTAACTCTGCCACATCCAGCTCTAACTCCTGCCTTTTTGTCAATGCCTCTGTCACCATCCCATATAACATAGCTGGTCTCACTACCCCCTTGTAGACCTTCCATTTCACTCTTACTGGTACTCGTCTGTCACAAATCACTCTTGACTCTCTTCTCCACCCAGTCCATCCTGCCTGTACTCACTTCTTCACCTCTCTTCCACACTCACCATTACTCTAAACTATTGATCCCAAGTATTTAAACTCATCCACCTCTGCCACCTCTACTCCTTGCATCCTCACCATTCCTCTATCCTCCCTCTCATTCACACACATATATTCTGTCTTAGTCCTGCTGACCTTCATTCCTCTTCTCCCTAGAGCATATCTCCATCTCTCCAGGGTCTCCTCCACCTGTTCCCTACTCTCACTACAGATCACAATGTCATCTGCAAACACCATAGTCCATGTGAACTCCTGTCTGATCTCGTCTGGCAACCTGTCCATCACCACTGCAGATAAGAAAGGGCTCAGAGCTGATCCTCTTGACACAAACTTTTCTTGTTGATGCAAACTCTACCATTAGAAAAGTGTGTAAGGGTGAACTGAAGTAAGATTGCATGCAAGTTCCTATTATGTGATGTGAAAGAGATACAGTAATGAAACTGTGGTCTTTTATTTTCATTATTTTAAACCTTGCAGGTTCAAATTCTCCAGGTAGGCAGTTGGGATGGGGGCAATGCCTGTGTGCAAATGGAATGACTGCAGTTCTAGTTTGCTTTGCAAGAGTATGTGCATTTGAGTGAAGTAAGATCAACCACAAGCTTTGAACACTGAGTACTGTTTATGTGACAAACCAAGAAAGTGTTCCGACAAAATCAGCAACAAAAAAAATATCAGATCCTGGACTCTCCGCTCAAGAGCTCTTTGAATTTTAATAATAAGTTTAAGTGCGATAACAATACCAATACACTTTTCGTCAAGACCGTGTCTCAACTTCCTCAGAAATTTAAAATTTTTAAAAACAATGTCACAAACCGCTATTTAAAGCGTACCAATGTTAGTTAATCAATGAACCATTTAGTTACTTAAAGGCACATACATAAATCCACAACTTTTCTTCTTTATGATTTTAACTGTTAAAGGTAAATAGTGTACTGTATTTATACTTTTCTTGTGCATGCTGATGAATTGAATGAATTGATTACTTCTAATTTAAATATTATTATTATTATATTTGATATTTATATTAGGTTTTAACAGTGAATATTTATATTTTATATTTAATATTTAATATATATTAGATATATTTGAAGCATTTATATTAAGTATATTGGATATATCAATATTACTTTTATTGCATTCATGTTAATGTTTTAGTAACTATTGTTATGGATACTTGGTTAACCATTAATTTCAATTTTAACATTTACTATCCACTGTTTACATTTATTTAATCAGTTTTAAACAGTGAAAGAAATTAATATGTAGTCACGTAATATTTTATTATATTTTATTTTATATATTTTATGATCGTTTAATAGAGTGAAAGTTAAATTTACGCAAGTCCGAGTGGGTTTAATTTTGTATGAGGGCACGCAAAGGTAATGAGAAGTTTTGAAGGGAATGGAGAACTAACAGTGTGTGGATTTATGTATGTGCCTTTAAGTAACTAAATGGTTCATTGATTAACATTGGTACGCTTTAAATAGCGGTTTGTGACATTGTTTTTAAAAATTTTAAATTTCTGAGGAAGTTGAGACACGGTCTTGACGAAAAGTATTGGTATTGTTATTGCACTTAAACTTATTATTAAAATTCAAAGAGTTCTTGAGCGGAGAGTCCAGGATCTGATATTTTTTTTGTTGCTGATTTTGTCGGAACACTTTCTTGGTTTGTCTTCGGTTTTGTTTGTGGAATATGGACCCGGATTCTCCACCAAGCCTTACTTCTACACAAAACACTAACAGGGGTGATGGAAATTTAACAGCGCTCATTGAAATGTTGTCCCAGAAAGTGGACAACTTGACACAAAGGCTCGAAGGGGCTAAAAAACCACAACAGGACTTGCGAGGTTTGAATGGAACTAACAGTACGTTTACTGCACCTTTAAATCAAAATGTAGGTTCACGGATTGGGGAGGCTAATTTTAGTGAGGAACCTACAACGTCGACGGGATTGTGTGGCCGTAGAAGCGTCAATGCTGACGGAACCAGCCCGGAGCATATGCATGGGGAAAACAACCAGTCTGATGGAATAGCAACGCGAACCGAAAAAAATGTGAATATTTGGGTACGCAGGGCATTCACTTTTTCTGAGGCACATTCGATTGATTTAACCGAAGCTAACCAGGAGGTAAGCATGGATTTATCAACCAAACTGAATGTGTTTGATGAAAAACTATGTAAGGTAAGGAAGTTGCAATTGGAGATAGCATACTTCTGTGAATGTATTAATTTGAAAATAATTCCAAAAGGGCTTAGACGGTGGCAGTTCCCTACAGGGATTACCGAGGGCTCTTCATTTCATAAAGCTTTAATTGCCTTGTTCGACAAACAAGGCATAGAACTTTTGGACATGTTTTGCACGTACTATCAATATATGGTGGATGAACTGCTAGTTGAAATAGAGGAACTGGATTCCTCAATAAAGAATGACACTGGGTTTCTCAGATACCGCTTCGAGTATGATCGAATTTTTGTAAGTATTGATCAATACTTAACAAAGTTGAATACTACTAAAATAAAGAAAATTAAACGTGATGCTAAAGATTATGAAGCAGGTACTGCGTACCCGAAACCTCCAGGTTCCCAAAGGGGAATTTTGATTGATAATGATGGGTTTTTAAACAATAATAATCAAGAGGCTGAACTTGGGGGAAGGGTGCCTTCAAACATCGAAGGTTCTAGTAACTCTAATAGTAATAATGAAGTTATACACATGGGGAACAACCACCAGGATGGTTTAAATACTGTTCGTAGGAGTGAGAGGTTAGCAAAGAACAACACTGCTGCTATACCTAACAACTCAGGGCAGAATAAAGGGTTAAGGGATCATAATGAAAGAAATTTTCGGGCTTGAGCCTCGAACCCAGGAGCGCAGAACAACTGGACAATGAAGGGCAAAAAGTGGTAATAAATACAGCCAATCTTGGTCTCCTGGACAATGAACCACGATGCAACATACATGTTAACTCTAGTCTTGACTTTAAAATTTTCAACTATACGGACATGGTTATATGTCCGGAAACAATTGAATTATTGTCAAAAGGTTATACATTTGTCCCTACTGTTCAGTTTGATGTGGCTAAGACTTTAATTGACTTAAAAATTATTATTAGGAAACTTAATTTGTTAGCTTTAATGGGGAAAAATCAAAATAAAACGGCTGATTTTTACATTTCAAGTGTGTACAACCCACCCTTGCACCCACTTTTAGCACTTTTTGAAAATGTGCGTGAATTGGACATGCGTAATTTAAAGAAACCTAGTGTCCCATCAGGTTATAGAGATAGGCACAAATACAATATCAGTAAGGAAGAGAGGGATACCGTAATGTTTTTAAGTCAAGCTCCAATTCGCATTATGAAACCGGACAAAGGTGGGGGACTTGCATTAATGTCTATTGACGATTATAATTCAAGGATGTTTAGTATTTTAGATAGTAACACTTATGTAAAGGCTTCTATGAACGAGATGTATGGGGCATACAGGAAAGTTTCAGCTCTAATAGAAGAATTATTTATAGAAGCAAGAATAGATAAAAGCTTATACAATTACTTGCAACAACCAGCACCAAGGATCCCTGTCCTCTTTGGGATACCCAAGGTACATAAATGTGTAAATAATCCACCAATGAGACCTTTGGTGGATGGAAGGGATAGAATAACATACACATGTGCTAAGGTCATAGATAAAATTTTGCAGAAATATATTAGGAGTGAGCGCCAAATTTCAAAAGATTCATGGTCATTTCTTGAAGCTATTAATAAACTGGGATTTTATGCTAATAGTGTTTTTGTCACAGTTGATGTAAAGGATTTGTATTCATCTATCCCCCACCAGATTGGTATTGAATGGGTTTCACATATGTTAAGGATTCTAGATGCACCCATTAGTGAAATTAAATTGGTGGAAGAACTGATAGACACAGTTCTTTCATACAATTATGTAATGTTCAATAAAGACATTTTCCATCAAAAAATCGGAGTGGCAATGGGCTCTCCATGTGGAGCTGGCCTGGCGAATCTTGTGATGGCCTATTGGGAAAGAACCTTCGTGTTAAACAATTTGGATTATAAGGATAATATTTTGTTCTATACACGGTTCCTGGACGATATTTTTATTTTATTCCAGGGAAATGAAGTTGAACTGGAGGGTTTGCTAGAAATGTTTAATAACAGCACCCATTTCTTGAGTTTTACATCCAGTCATAGTAAGGATAGAATAGCTTACCTGGATGTAGATCTAAGAAAGGACTATGACGAAAGGATGTATGTTTCTAAAATATATAGGTAAATGACCCATTCTAACATGTATTTGCATTTTACAAGTTGCCACCCTATGCATCAGAAGAGATCTGTAGTAAAGGGGCAACTGGTTAGGGCATCCAGGATGACAACTAAGGACGAGGAGTTTGAAGAGGAGTGTACCTTAATGTCTAATTTCTTTGGGCAAAGGGGATACCCTCCACAGTTTTTACAGGGAATCATCAGGGAAGTCCAGCATAAAAGACTGGTAGGGAATTATGTCCCAATACTAAGTAAGATAAATGGAGGGGGTATAATGGTAGGGACAAAAGAAGAAATGGCTAATACCTACAGTTTTGTATGTACATTTAACATTGAATCCCATAAAATATTGAATACTATTACAAATAATTGGGACTTCTTGATAGGTGATAAATACCTTAGAGAAATGTTTCCAGAAAGGCCTAAAATTACATTTAGGCATGGTGATAATTTAAAAGAAATTCTGGAAGCCAAAGGTAAAGTGAATAACAAAAAAGAAGGCATGTATAAGTGCAATATGTGTAGGTATTGTAGACACATTGACGAAGGGTGTAACTACAGCATTGATAAACAGAAATACAAGTCCAATGGGAAGTATAACTGTAACAGTAAACAAGTAGTATACTTAGCTAAATGCACAAGCTGCCCAGCTTTCTATATCGGGAAAACCGATAGAAAACTTGGTGAGAGGATTTACGAGCACATTTACTGTATTAGTAGAAACAAACTAGAAAATGCTTTAGCTAGACACACCAATGAGTATGTTGGCCATGAATTTAAATTTAGAGTCATTGACCAATTGAAGAATGATGAAAGAGGAGGACCAGAATCTTTGAAATTGGAGAGGAAGGAACTCCTATGGCAGCTTAGGGTAAATGCCTGTCAACACCCAGGCATCAATGAAATGACTTCTATTATGTGTATACTTAGGTTAAAAAATTTAGTTAGGTGAATGGCAGTAAAGCAAAGAAATAGTAAAAACTAGTATAATTGACCATTATACCTAAAATATCATTAAAGCTGGGTTGTTGTAAGAGTTTTCGGACAGGGATGATAGGGTAAAAATAAACCCCTTACGAAGCTCAAGACTAGTACAACTGAGGTTATGGGGGTATGTTTATGTTTATGTGTACATACATATGTGTGTATATGTTTTCATATGTATATATGTGTGTATATATTTATATATATATATATATATATATATATATATATATATATATGCATATGTATATGTTCTTGTCAAACAAGATACACTTGTTTTTGCACATTTTAAAAACTTTTTTTCTTTATGATTTTAACTGTTAAAGGTAAATAGTGTACTGTATTTATACTTTTCTTGTGCATGTTGATAAATTGAATTAATTGATTACTTCTAAATTAAGTATTATTATTATTATATTTGATATTTATATTAGGTTTTAACAGTGAATATTTATATTTTATATTTAATATTTAATATATATTAGATATATTTGAAGCATTTATATTAAGTATATTGGATATATCAATATTACTTTTATTGCATTCATGTTAATGTTTTAGTAACTATTGTTATGGATACTTGGTTAACCATTAATTTCAATTTTAACATTTACTATCCACTGTTTACATTTATTTAATCAGTTTTAAACAGTGAAAGAAATTAATATGTAGTCACGTAATATTTTATTATATTTTATTTTATATATTTTATGATCGTTTAATAGAGTGAAAGTTAAATTTATGCAAGTCCGAGTGGGTTTAATTTTGTATGAGGGCACACAAAGGTAATGAGAAGTTTTGAAGGGAATGTAGAACTAACAGTGTGTGGATTTATGTATGTGCCTTTAAGTAACTAAATGGTTCATTGATTAACTAACATTGGTACGCTTTAAATAGCGGTTTGTGACATTGTTTTTAAAAATTTAAAATTTCTGAGGAAGTTGAGACACGGTCTTGACGAAAAGTGTATTGGTATTGTTATCGCACTTAAACTTATTATTAAAATTCAAAGAGTTCTTGAGCGGAGAGTCCAGGATCTGATATTTTTTTTTTGTTGCTGATACTGTTTATGTGAAAAAAAAGAAAATTTTAGCTTAATGACAGTGTCCTCTTTTTTTTTTTTTTTTTTTTTTTTGTGGTTGTTTCTGTTTTTAACCTCGCAAGATCAAATCCGATACTATGGGTGGGGCAGGCAATGGAGATTGGGGCTATGTGTGAAAGAAACAAACTGGCTGAGCTGTTTACTTTTGTAATTCCAGCTTTGTAAAACTGCTACACTTTTCTGTCAGTACTTTAAGATGAATGTAAAATAATTATCAAGTTTATGAGTAATTCTTAATGTAGGTTATTTCATATCTGTTCATGTGTATGCTAAATGCTTGTTTAAAAATGTTATTAATATGTTTCTTCTCTGGACATATGTTGAAAAGGTTTTGTTTTTTTGACTAAAGCTGATTGAAGAAACCCGGGTATGCAAATGAAAAATCAAAAAAATTAAATGTGTCTTTGGCTGGTGCACACAAGCTGTGATTAATGTTTCTGTCAAGAAAATGAAAGTAATGCAAATATGCAACCCAGCTGTTACCGTTATTTCTACTTAAATCCTGACTGGGTAAAAACTGTTACTTTAGTTAGGTAATGGGGATGTTTGTGAATGAAATTAGATGAATGGCCTTGCTGTTTACTGTTCTAATATTGACTTTGCAAGATTAATGTATATTTGGGTAAAGTCAGCTGTTATACATTATTGTAACTACTATTTCTGTGCAACAGAGTAAATTACTGTAATAATTGCTATTTTCATTTTAATGCTGGCAGTGTCAAAGCAGATGCTTTAGGTCCGCAATTGATAGGATGGCTGTGGATGAAATGTTTGGAGCTGTAGCTTTGGTGTAATAATTCTAGCTTTGCATGGCTACTGTATATCTGGGTGAAATATGATAGAATATAAACTCTGACTATTTGCATGCATCAATTCAATACAGCAATGAAAACATTATAACTGATGGTGGCAAGGGCAAACCACCTACTTTAGGTAGGTAATGGGTATATGGCAGACTGTAAATGAAATGAGTGGTCCTATTATTTACTATTATAATTCTGCCTTTGCAAGATTGCTGTGCCTTTGGGTGTAGCAACATGGAGTTAGTGCAAGCACAGATCTTTGGCTAATGGTTATGTGAAAGCAATAGTGTAATATAACTGTTGTCTTTTTTTTCATTTTTTTTTTACTTTTTAGGTTCAAATCAAGTACTTTGGGTAGCCAAATGGGATGGGGGATATGTATTGTTGGAATAAAATGACTGGCCCTGCTATTTACTGTTGTAATTCTGGCTTTGCAAGACTAATGTGTGTGTGGGTCTGTGACTACTGTCTCTGTGCAGCAAAAATTAAACTAACACAAATTTGTTATTATTTCAGTCTTGGAAGCATGGTCAGGATTGATCCCACTGTAACATAACTTCACTCCTTTCTAGCTGGTCCCACCCATTCAGCAGTCTCTTGTAGCTCACCTTTGATTTGAAGTCACCAGCCACCATTGGCCTAAAGCCATAGCCAGCTTTAGACACCAGCGAACCCTGTAATTCGTGGGGGACCCTGTTCCTAGGGGGCCCCCAAACCATAGCAAGTTAACTCGATATTTTGTAACATGTCTTTCAAACCAACAAAGCCTAGTACAGCAATCTTGTGTCCTTACTAAACCACCTCAGTAATAACACTTATTTATATCTCCTTTAAAATTCAGAGATATCTCTGGTTATAGTAACAGCGTTTTACCAAGTGAAAGGCTTCACAATTCCATTAAATATTTTACTTCCTACATAGACTCCCTGGCTCAGTTAAACCCTGCTAGTGAACATTCACTCCACAAAAACTAACAACATAGCCAGCTATAGGTATTTGCAATACCCGTGGTTGCAAGAGAGCCCCTTAATCATTCTTGACTGTGTGGTGACCCCACAAAAGCTGCTGCTGCTTAGGGAGAAATGAGGAGAAAAATGTATTATAGGTTCATAAGTGGGTACTAGGCTATCTGCCCGAAGGCATTTATAAGCCTAGCCAGAATGTGTTGACTTTCGCCTCCCCCTTAGATTAGTTCCCTGTGCCTCTGTCCAGCAAAGCCACTGAAGTGATCCCTGAGATAAACTTTCTGTTTCCCATCCACTCATCAAGTTTTTTTTTGAAGAGTGTTAGCGAGGAGCTATGCCTAATGTAGATTGGGATCGTGTTCCAAATCATGGGAAGTCTCTGGGATAGGAATCTATCCCTCCAGCACATCCTATTTATTGTTGTGGTGAGGTTTAGATCCCTAGAGCATGTGGCTCAAGGGGATAAAGTTTTCTTTAGGTGGAGCATGTCCATCAATTCTGGGTTGGACATGACCTTGTATGTCAGGCAGAGATCACTTGTGAGTAGGGGGTATGCAACTGAATACAAATGGAGTTTCTTCAGTCGAGCTGCATAGGGCATCTGTTTGAGGCCATTGATCCTCTTGGTGAGGTACTTCTGTGGTCTTTCCAGCTGTTGCAGATGTCTTGTAAGGTATATCCCCAATGGGGCATTGTACTCTATGATGGGTCTGATGAGTGATGAGTAGAGGGGCACAATGACCTCTTTTAGGTTCATAGGTAGATACTAGGCTATCTGCCCTAGGGCATTTATAAGCCTAGCCATAGTGTATTTGGCTTCCGCCTCCCTATTAGATTAGCCTACTGTGCCTCTGTCTAGCAGGGACACAGAAGAGATCCCAGGGGTGAATTTGCGATTTCCCATCCACGCGTCCAGATTTCGCTTGAAGAGGGTCAGCGATGGGCTATGTCTAACATGAACTGGGATTCTATTCCAGAGTGAGGGGAGCCTCTGGGAAATGAATCTGTACCTACAGCATGTCCTATTTATTTTTGTGCTGAGGTTTAGTTTCCTGGAGCGTGTAGCTCTAAGGGACTTGGATTTTTTGAGGTGGAGCATGTCCATTAATTCTGGGTTTGATATGGCTTTGTACGTCAGGCATAGATTGCCTCTGAGTAGGTGGTACGCAACTGAGTAGAGCTGGAGTTTCTTTAGTTGAGCTGCATAGGACATCTGTTTGTAGCCCATGATCCTCTTGGTGAGTTACTTTTGGGGTCTCTCCATTTGCTGCAGGTGTCGGGTAAGGTACATCCCAAAAGGGGCATTGTATTCAATTATGGGCCTGATGAGTGATGAGTAGAGGGGCACAATGACCTCTCTTGATCTAGATGCGAACCCTTTCGTGATAAGGTGGGCTATATAGAAGGTCTAACCACTTTGGCAACGTGATTATCAAAGGAGAGATTACTATCTACGTTGGTCCCCAAATCTCTAATTACTTCTTCCGTACTTAATGGATTACCACCTATGTGGTAATAATTTCCTGATCATGCTGTTTTTCCAGAATTGGTCAGTAATATGACCCTGTTAGGACAAAGCTGAAAATTAATATAAGCAAAGTAAGCACTGTGATGGAAGGAGATACTGCCAGCACACCCTGCTGCAATTTTGTAAATAATTATATGTCATAGGTGATTATTGAAATGATTTATACAAGCTACAAATGTATTAGAAATGTATGTCACGTGTATATCAAACTACTCTGCAAATGTTTGTGTTGAAAAGTTATTTGTAAAAGTGCTGTGTTTAAAATATATCAACAGTGTGCACTTCAGAAATGTGCATGCACTATTGTAACTGTTTAAATGTATATATATTAACAGTGGAAACTGGAATACAGGAGGTTAACCCCAGTCTTGTAAAATTTAGAAATATATCTGAAATTAAATTACAGGATGCGATAAAGAGGCTGTCTCTCAAGTTTTCAATGCAGCTAGAGACACAGAGTCTGTGCTAGGAAGCATTCTGTATTGTCCTTGAAGTGAACTAATTGCTAATTTTGAAGCATGAAGAAGTACAATTGTTTTGTGACTTCCAGCATCTGCCAAAGATCTGAGGAAAAGCCCTCATCTGTATATTTTTACAGGTAGATGCTAAATGCTGCCAATTTCTAGCAATGGGGGGTTTAACCTGGGAACTAGAAGTCAGATGACCAGAAATTATGTCATTCTGCAAGCTATCCCAGGAGTAATATTTTAGATATTAATTTGAGAAATCTCTTAGTGAGACAGAGCATTCTGCATTCAGTCTTGGACCTAACAAGAACTATTCATCACAACATCTGCCTTGCTCTAATGAAGGAAGTTTCTAGGGAGCAGCATAATTCTCTTAGATACAGTCGGGAAAATAGTAAAGCTTAGTTTGGATGCTTTTCTTTATTTGTGTGGGCCTGTACTGCAATGTTATTGTAAGTCATTCCTGTGGTTTTCAGCTCTGATGTCATTGTGAATATATATTTAGTATTGTCTAGTCCTTTTATTATTTATTATTAAATATATTTAAACCTTTAATTATGAGTGATCTGTGTAGAGATATTTAATTTTGAGAGTATTTGCATATTTATTTGTTGACACTGTGTGGGCCACTCCTAATAGCCTTGCTCTTGTTCAAACTATCATTTGTATTAATATTAACATTACACAGTGAAATTTGATACCCTTTGTTAAGGGCTTAAAAGTAGCTGATAAGGAATGACTGGTGGCAGTGATAATTACCTTATAGTATGGACAGAAAGGGGCATAGCTAGTAAACCTGGCCAGCCTTTCCCAGTTGTGTATATGTTTGTGTGTGTGTGTGTGTGTGTGTGTGTGTGTGTGTGTGTGTGTGTGTGTGTGTGTGTGTGTGTGTGTGTGTAAAACAAGCCTGAAAGAGTGTGTGTGTCAGCTACGTGGGCAGGGACACAAAGCATTGGTTTGACAAAGTGGGTGCTGGAGGTATTGGCTTGGTAACTCAGCTGAGATCTCATCTGTGTAGCTGTGCCAGTGCAAATTCTTATTGGGGATCTGGAGGAAGAGGGAGAAACCAGCTCCGGACTGACTGTGGTTTCTGTGTGCTCTTAAGGGAAATTGTACTTGATGCAGAGAGTCGAATCTGGAAATACTGTGTGTGTACTTCTTATCCTCCCAATGAATGTCCCCCACTGTTGCCAGTAATGAGGACTTAGGCTCCTTCATTACTGGTCCAGTGGTGGATTATGAAATTTGGTGGGCAGTGGTGGGATATTCACATCAAATTTGGTTGGCAGTGGTGGGATTACCACATCACATATTGGGTATTAATGGTGTGGATACTGAACTCCTGTAGCCTGTAAACAGTGGCCACTAAAAAGGTGTTTGTACTCACAAGCAGCCACACAATAGACATTAATATCACAATAATTTTATTTATGTTTTGTTAGCTTAGTCAGGGAAACAAGACAAGGATGTCAGCAGAGGTTTATGGTAAGGTGACAAGGAGCCACTTGGCTGAGATGTGCCAAGACAAAGGACTGCTGCATGCCAACCTGACTAAAGCAGAAATGTTTTCAGCCTTATGCACAGCTGCATCACAGACCAATACTAGGAGGACAACCAGAGTGGCCTTGGGGATGTACATCTTTCAAAAAATGGACAGTTCAACTTTGCCTCAGAGGACTTAAAACTCCATTTGGAGTTAAAGAGACTTGAACTGGAGGCCAAATGTTTGAAACTAGAATCAGCAGAGAGACTGTGGCATTTGGAGGCTGTAGAAAAGAAGAAACAGATGGCATTGGAATCAGCAGAGCGACTGAGACATCTAGAAGCCAAAGAAAATGAGACAGTGAGACTTTTGCAGGTTGAAGAAAATAAGAGGCAGAGGCAACATGAAAAAGAGATGCTGACTCTACACCAGGGTCATGGAGTTAATGGGGAGGGAATAACTGAACCCCAGAAGTGATAAAGATCAGTAAATTTATTCCACAATTTAAACTGGGTGATAATTTTAATAGTTTTTTTCATATGTTTGAAAGGGTATGTAAACAGTTTAGTTTTGACCAAGGGCTCTGGGTACTGCTCGTTACTCCTTACTCCACAGTAAAGCTGTAACTGCTATTTCTAAGTTGTCTGATTAATAAATAATTTCTAACTGTATTATAATTTAAGCAGAGTGTTTTAAGTTAACATCTGAAGCTTATAGAAAAATGTTTTATTAGCATATACACAAGGCAGATGAAAGTGTGTGTGAATATATTGCCGAACTAAGCCCTTACTTTTATAGGTGGTTGAGTGGGTGTCAGGTCACCACTTTTGAAGGGATGGTAGACCTTTTGGTGGGGGAACAAGGCCTTAGCACTTTGCTTGAGGACATATGAATCTGGTTAGCAAATAGAGAATGTAAGACTGCAGATGAGTTGGGGAAAAGGGGAACCTATACCTACCAAGCAGGGCATCACTGCACAAGAAAGGAATACCCAGTTATGCACATTGGTCTAAGGGAACCTATGTGGGGCAGTCCAAACCACCCTGACAGAGTCCACCAGCAACAGGAGAAACTACTAGTTCAGGTGCATGGCCAGGATCAAGGGTTAAATGTTTTAAATGTAACCAGTGGGGCCATGTAGCATACAGATGTCCATGGGGGCAAAGTGGGGAACAAAAGGTGAAGGAGCCAGTAAGTGGGAATGACAGAATGCCAGCAGTAAGCTGTCTGGAGACAACAAGGGTACCAAATTACCACAAGAGGTTATATCCTATCTTAGTAGATGAGAAACAAGCCACTACTAAGAAAGACACAGCCTCTGACCTAACCATTGTGAAGCCTGCAACGGTTAAAGATGAGCATTACTTACTTGGGCAGTCAATTCCAGTCAGAGATTTAGGAGGGACCCCCATTTCAAATACCTTTAGCTAGGGTTCACCTTGACTGGAGGATGAAAAATGGAGCAAGCAAGAAGTGAGTCTGAGGATATCCCTGCAGATGTCCTGATACGGAATGATTTTAATAATGCAGTACCTTGTGTGCATGCAGTTACAAGCAGTCAGGCTTGGAAACAAACATGTGGGTCTGGTAGCCTGGGGCCGCTGCAGACCAACCACACACTTGAAGCCAGGACTGGTGGGGTGGTTACTTCAGAGAGGGAGCTACCCTGTAGCAGTGAGACTGAAGGTGAGCCACAGCTGCTTGTGGCTACTTATGTTCCCTTGGACAAAGTGACTGCAAGGGCAGAGGTGAGTAGTAGTACCCAGGCTGATATTGACTACCAGACTTCCTGTGGAATAGGAGCTGGGAAGAGTTACAAAGAGAGGGTTGACACAGGCTCAGTTTTCAGACCCGACATTACAAGGCTTGAGGGTCATAGCCAGGGAAGTGCCTGTTTCTCAACAAAAGGGGAATCTGTATACTGGGACAAAGAGTTACTGTACAGAGAGTGGACCCCTGAGGGAGGGCTGGAAGGTGAGGTAATACAACAATTGGTAGTGCTCAGAGCCTACCATCTGGCACTTCTAGCAATAGCCCATGACATTCCCTTTGCAGGTCATATGGGCATAAAGCATACAATGATGTATTATGCAGAACTTTTATTGGCCTGTGATTTCCTGGGATGTGACCAAGTACTGCAGGAACTGTGAGCAGTGCCAAAAAGTAGGAAAGGCAGGAGACAAAGTCAAAGTTCCTTTGATGCCTTTGCCTTTGAGGAGCTATTTCAGAGGGTAGCTATGGATATTGTGGGGCCTTTGAGTACCTCAACGTTCACAGGGAAGAAGTATATCCTAGTCATAGTTGATTATGCTAGCAAGTAGCCTGAGGCAGTGGCTCTGTCCTCCATTGAAGCAGAAAAGGTAAAAATGCGTTGTTAAGAGATTTTCAGCAGGGTAGGTTTCCCAAAAGAAATACTGACTGTCAGAGGTGACAATTTCATGTCAGACCTGCTGGCTTGTCTGTGGAAGCACTGTGGGGTGAAGCACCTAAAAGCCACCCCTACCACCCCCAGACTAGTCGTCTGGTGGAGAGGTTAAACTCTACACTAAAGACCATGCTAAGGGCATTTTCAGACCAGTTTAAGAGGTAGTGGGACAAGTATTTCTACCATCTTTTGTTTGCTTACAGAGAGGTGCCCCAGGAATCCACAGGTTTTTCATCCTTTGAGTTGCTGTATAGGCATAGGATGAGGAGACCTCTAGATTTGATTCGTGAAGAGTGGGAGGGTGAGGGTGATTCCCAAAAGGAGTCTCTTGTGGCATATGTCCTAAGCCTCAGGACAAGGCTCAGGGAACTCATGGCAGAAGCCCAACAGCAGAAAAAAGTCTGGTATGACAGGAATGCTTGAGCTAGAGACTATGCTGTGGAGCAGCAGGTTATGGTTCTCATTCCTGTCAGACACAACAAGCTACAGCCAGCTTGGGAGGGACTCTTCAAAGTGGTAAGGAAGGTCAGTGATGTTAACTACATGGTTGAACTGCTAGGCAGGAGGCAGGAGCACAAACAGTACCATGTTAGCATAATGAAACCTTACCATTATAGAGAGATGCTGGTGATAAGTATTTGCAGTAGAAGGCAGGAGGAATCTGAGGGGGATTTATGGCTACAGGGAGTCAGCCAGCAAAATCCCAAGTTACTATGGTGGAGCCTAAGGTTGCAAGCATATGAAATGACAGTGTAACCTTGTAATGGGGTCAGCATTGCAAAGGCAGCAGGAATCTCAAGATACGAAATGGGGACAAGTATTCTCAGATAGGCTCATTCCTCTCAAGCAGCGTTTTTCAAAGGTCACTTGAAAAACTAGCTTGAGTCTTCAAATGGGAGAAGAAGTGTGACAAAAGGAGATACTGCCAGCTCAGCTAGCTGGCATTTTGTAAATAATTTTATGTCATGGGTGAATATCGAAATGATTTATACAAGATGCTTGTGTTACAAATGTATTAGAACTGTATTTCATGTGTCTATCAAACTTGTTTGTACAGACATCTGTGTGTTGAAAAGGGTATTTGCAAAGTGCTTGTGTTTTAAATGGATCCACAGTGTGCCATACTGGAAGAGAACAGAAATGTACATGCACTATTGTAACTGTTTAAATGTATATAGTTTAACAGTGGGAATTGGAATACAGGAGATTAACTTTGGAAACATAACTAAAATTAAATTACTTTATGGCAGCTAGCGACAGAATTCTGTACCAGGGAGTTTCCTCTATTGTCTTTAAAGCGAAATAATTACTTGTTTTGAAATGTGAAGTAATGCAATTTTTTATGACTTCCAGCATCTGCCAAAGCTCTGAGGTCTATGTATTATCACATGTAGACACTAAGGTTTGCCAGATTCCAACAGTGGGGGTTTCATCTGGGATAGGGTCAGATGACAAGAAATTATGTCATTCTGCAAGCTATCTAAGCAGTAATATTTGAGATATTAATTTGAGGGATCTCTTAGAGAGAGACAGAATTCTGTATTCTGTCTTGGAGCAAGAACCATTCACAACACATTTGCCTTGCTCTGTAAGTAAGGTAACTAGAGTGTAGTAATTCTCTTAGTTAACTTACTTACAGAGCAAAGCAGATGTAAGTAAGTTAACTAAGGTACAGGAATTCTCTTAGTTTCAGTCAGGAATATATATTGAAGCTTAGTTTAGATATTATTTATTTATTTGAGATGGTCCTGTTGTTTTAAATATATCCTGTGATATTGAACTCTGATGTCACTGTAAATATATATTTAGTATTGTCTTGTTCTTTTATTATTTATTATTAAATATGTTTAAACCTTTCATTGTGGCTGATCTGTCTAGAGATATTTAACTTTTGAGAGTACTTGCATATTTTTTGATGACATTCTGGGTCACTCCTAATAGCCTTGCTCTTGGTCAAGCTACGATTTGTATGAACTCATTACAGTCTAGTGACATCTCCAGGTGTTTCTGCAGTTACCTCCTACTGTGCCTCTAAGCGTCAAATATTGCCTGTTCATATTTGCATTAATAATTCCAAAACCATGCTACATACAAGGTATCAGAATATTTTATCTTGAAGCATATATGATGGCAAATACAACTGTATTGATTTATGAGCTCTGTCAATTAGTTTTTGGTAGAACTGTAAGGTAATAACTTCATTTTTTAAAGACTGAAGCCACACCCAATGGGAGTTAAAGGCACACACTTAAAAGAGCTCTACTGGAGTGAATGAGTTAATAGCAACATTAGACAGTAAGAATGGACAACCTTTGTTAAGGGCCTTAAAGCAGCCGATAAGGAGTTTGCTGAAAGCAGTGGTAACTACCTTATAGTCGGGCAAAAGGGGGCATAGCTAGTAAACCTGTGCTAACATTTCCCACATGTGTGTGTATGAATCAAACCTCAAAGAGTGTTTATGTCAGCTACTTGGGCAGGGACATGAAGCACTAGTTGGACCAAGAGGTTGCTGGAGGTCTTGGCTTGGCCACTCAGCTGAGATCTCAATCCAAAACTGTGCCAGTGGAGAGTCTTAATGGGATTCTGGAGAAAGAGGAAGAAACCAGCCCTGGACTGACTGTGGTCTCTGTGTGCTCTTAAGGGAAAATGTACTTGATGAGGAGAGCTGTATCTGGTAATACTGTGTGTGTAGCTGTCATCCTCCCAGTGTATGTCCCCCACTGTTGCCAGTGGTGAGGATTGAGGCTCCTTGATTACTGGTCCAGTCGTGGGTCATCACAGGGCCAACATAGTGTAATATTCAGGCTTGCTGTAATGTAAGAGTATTGTAGCTACAGGGCTGTCTGTGCTTACTACTCCTAAAAGTTTGTAACATGAACTAAAAGGTTGGGGTGCAGTGACAGGTTGATACATTGAGTGGAAGTGCCAAGGGATCCACCAACTTGATATCTGCTGGGGGCCACCAAATTGCTAACACCAGCCCTAACTAACCCTGTGGTAGGAATGTTTCCATATGCTATGCATTCTCCATTGTCTTCCTTTCCAATCCTGATACCCATGCATATACCATGATTTGGCCCTGTTTTTTTATCCTGGGAACTCTCTACCTAGTCTAATTTTTTATTTTTAACACAACTTTATCCATGATATATAAAATATACCCTATATACCAGCGTCATCTTGATAACATTTTGTAAAACCAGAGTCCAGCACATGAAGGGACTCACCAAGACATGAAATTGATTCTGCCCCAGGAATAGTATTATATTTTTCTTGCTGATTTCATCTCTCCATTCAGACCAATGTATGCATGGTCATGCCACCCTCAACTGCCCTCTCACTACTTTCTCCACAGATTGCATATTAATATCCCTTAACCTTATCATGTCCCATCATGGGCAATATATATAATCATATCCCTCTAACCAGCTGCATTACCACACACTACAGAAAATATATAATTACACCTCTCTAACCTCTCCCATCACTTCTCATTCCATTGATTGCATGACCTTATCTCCTAGCCTACACAAGTCACTTTCTACCCATGGAGTACAGAGTCATGCCCTCCTAATTTGCCCTTTCACTACTTACCCCAGGGATTTCATCATCCTTCTTTCTGGAAATTCTGGACTATTTGTGTAATAGTAACATTGCATTTTCAAATCTAGGTGCTTAGGATTTCCCTCTCTTCCCCCCTTGGCTGACCTGGTGTGACTTAGTTTGAACTCTACAGTTCCCTACAAAACGGTGTCTACAGGACTGCAATCAGTTTCTCTCAACATTTAACTCATTATAGCCGAGTGACGTCTCCAGGTGTTTCTGCAGTTACACCCTACTGCTCCTCTAGGCGTCAAATATTGTCTGTTCATATTTGCATTAATAATTCCAAAACCATGTTACATACAAGGTATCGGAAAATTTTATCTTGAAGCATACATGATAGCAAACACAATTGTATTGATATATGACCTCTGTCAATGGGTATTTGTTAAAAATGTAAGGTGAGAACTTCAATTTTTAAATGCTGAAGCCACACCCACTAGGAGTTAAAGGTACACAATCAAAAGAGCTCTACTGGAGGGAATGCAGATTGAACTCTACAGTTCCCTACAAAATGGTGTCTACAGGACTGCAATCAGTTTCTCTCAACATTTAAACAGATTGAACTCTACAGTTCCTTACAAAACGGTGTCTACAGGACTGCAATCAGTTTCTCTCAACATTTAAACAGATTGAACTCTACAGTTCCCCACAAAACGGTGTCTACAGGACTGCAATCAGTTTCTCTCAACATTTAAACAGATTGAACTCTACAGTTCCATACAAACCGGTGTCTACAGGACTGCAATCAGTTTCTCTCAACATTTAAACAGATTGAACTCTACAGTTCCCTACAAAACGGTGTCTACAGGACTGCAATCAGTTTCTCTCAACATTTAAACAGATTGAACTCTACAGTTCCCTACAAAACGGTGTCTACAGGACTGCAATCAGTTTCTCTCAACATTTAAACAGATTGAACTCTACAGTTCCCTACAAAACGGTGTCTACAGGACTGCAATCAGTTTCTCTCAACATTTAAACAGATTGAACTCTACAGTTCCCTACAAAACGGTGTCTACAGGACTGCAATCAGTTTCTCTCAACATTTAAACAGATTGAACTCTACAGTTCCCTACAAAACAGTGTCTACAGGACTGCAATCAGTTTCTCTCAACATTTAAACAGATTGAACTCTACAGTTCCTTACAAAATGGTGTCTACAGGACTACAATCAGTTTCTCTCAACATTTAAACAGAGTAGGTTGCATACACAAAAAGCATTTGTTAAGCTTTCACTTACAGTGCTTTGTAATTAAGCAGGTCACCATATTGGTCAGCCATAGGGCTCTTTCTTTCTACTTGAGTGGTTGCCTCCTTCCCCTGTAACTGAAGTAAATTGACTCTTACATTAAGAGCTGTAATACTTACCTTATAGCTTTAGGACACCTTAGGGAACCTTGTAAACTGCAATAGCCTGACATTTGAACAAGTAACCCTTGTAAAAATTCCCAAAATTGTATACTGTTGGTCTGTCTTTCCTGCTAAACATAAGTGAAATTACAGTGCTGAGTGCAAGTAACATTAAAATTAAAGTACTGAGTGCAAATAACAGAGTGCTGAGTGCAGATTTTAAGCCCTTACATTCAACTTATCTCTGGTGTGGTGTCTTGAGTCAATCAGGTTATTCCCTGTAACCACTCCCACTGCCTTCTCTCCCCCCCCCCCCTTTCCTCAAACAGGTTAAACTGCTACAATTCAGTACAGGCATCATTTTCAAATTTAGGTGCTTAGGATTTCCCTCTCTCTTCCCCTCTTGGCTGACCTGGTGTGACTTAATGTAAGTTTCTTCACTGTATGGATCTTTTACTGTTTTTTGTGTAACTGAATGACCTTCTGATTCTGCACAGACTGCTCTATTTTTTTTCAGAAGCTCTATAAGTAGCTAGTGACTTTACTGAATTTCTGTGGTAATATTTGTGTTTAAACTGAACCTGTACCTAGAGAAAGTGTATAATCAGAGCTCCTCCTTGCTGCATGTGTTTTTTAATGTTTAAATTGCACACACACATTGAAGAAGTGCTTTTATGACTTGAATAACTTGGGGTAGCTATACCTGAAGTGCTTTTACTGGCAATTTTCCAGTTGTACACTTGTGAATAATTGATTTTGTTTTTCTGGTATATCTTTAAAATCTGGCAAGTGTTTATTTACTGCATTGCTCTCTTGCTTAGGTTTGTTAGCTATAAATCTTAGTTCATTCTGAAGTATGCTACTTTACCCCCCCCACCAAACCTTTCTGAATGCATTATTAAATATTATACCATGACTCCCCATTAATATTCTAAAACTTGCATACTGATTGGCCAGCGTGCACGTTGTAAATTGACTTATACTAATGGAAAAAGGTCTGGTCACCCGGACTTTTTCCATTAGTATAAGTCTTTTTTAAAACACTGTCTCGCTACGTTAAAGGAGTTTAACATAGCGACACAGGTTTAAAAAAAGCAACGGAGATGTCCCTTGCTTTTTTTAAAGCTGTCTCGCTATGTTAAACTCCTTTAACATAGCGACACAGTGTGTAGAAAGCAACGGAGATCTTGCTTTCTCCGTTGCTTTTTTTTTAAACCTGTCTCGCTATGTTAAATGGGTTTAAGATATCAAGACAGCTTTAAAATAAGCAACGGAGATCTCTGTTGCTTATTTTAAAGCTGTCTTGCTATGTTAAGCCCATTTAACATAGTGAAACAGTTTGTAAAAAGCAACGGAGATCTCGCTTTCTCCGTTGCTTTTTTCAAAACTGTCTCACTATGTTAAATGGGTTTAACATAGCGAGACAGCTTTAAAATAAGCAACGGAGATTCTCCGTTGCTTTTTTTAAAGCTGTCTCACTATGTTAAACCCATTTAACATAGCGAAACAGTAAAAAGCAATGGAGAAGATCTCCGTTGCTTTTGCCCACAGCTCTGATGTACTGCGTAGGCTTACGCATGCGCAGTACATCAGAACTGCCGCGGATAACAGACAGTGGCGGAAGGGCAGCAAGGAGGCATTATACAATGCCATTATTTAAGAAAAGTAATTATTATTTTTCTTAAATAATGTCATTGTATAATAGCAATAACCCACGCCTAGGTGTGGGTAATGCTGGATTTACCCACGGTTGGCTTTGTTTGGTCCCGAGGGCGAACGCCAACCGTGGGTAAATCCAGCATAACCCACACCCAGGCTTGGGTTATTGCTATAATAACTGCCTGTTGTTGCCTTCATGCTTACCCTAGAATCTCTGCTTTTCTCTTTTCCTAGTTGAACTCTACAGTTCTCTACAAAACGGTGTCTACAGGATTGCAATCAGTTTCTCTCAACATTTAAGCAGAGTAGGTTGCACACACAAAAAACATTTGTTAAGCTTTCACTTACAGTGCTTTGTAATTAAGCAGGCCACCATATTGGTCAGCCATAGGGCTCTTTGTTTCTACTTGAGTGGTTGCCTCCTTCCCCTGTAACTGAAGTAAATGGACTCTTACATTAATAGCTGTAATACTTACCTTATAGCTTTAGGACACCTTAGGAAACCTTGTAAACTGCAATAGTGGTCTGTGTGTTTACAGGACTATTGATGACTTTCCTTTTTTTAATTTAATATAATATCCTGGCAGGGTTAACCAGATACTAGGAAAGCAATGTGTTTTGGGACTGCTGAATTTCTGTTTTTTAAGATAATACACTAGCAGGGTCAACCAGATAGTAATTATGGTCTGTGTGTTTTGAGGGCTGTTAATGACTTTCTTTTTTTTTTTTTTTTTTTTTTTATTTAATGTAATATCCTGGTAAGGTTAACCAGATTCTAGTGAGCCAGGCAATGTATTTTGGGGACTGCTGATTTTGTTTTCTTTTTAACATAATACACTGGCAGGGTCAACCAGATTCTAGTGGTCTGTGTACAAGAATAAAGGGGTCATCCACAACTGTGGGCTGTACAGAGGAATCAAACTCCTATCACATTGCATGAAAGTTCTAGAGAGGGTGATTGATAAATGGATACGCAGAGTAGGAGAATGCAAGATGAGAGGTGAGAAGTTTGGATTCAGATCGGGATGCAACACAACTGACTCGATGTTTGCAGTGAGACAGATAGCTGAGAAGAAGTTAGAGATGAGGAAAGAGTCCAAGTGGGCATTCTGAAACAGGGAGAAAGCATATAACAAGGTCCAAAGAAAGCTGATCTTGGCAGTACTGCAGTGGTTCAAAGTCCCAGAAATGTTTTTAGAATTAATGCAGGCTGTGTACAAGGACTCAATGACTCAAGTACAAACATTTCTCAGCATCACAAAGGGGTTCCCAGTGGAGGTGTCTGTACACCAGGGTTCATCTTTGAGTCCACTGCTGTTCATACTGGCAATGGACTACATTAGCAAACATTTTGGAGGGGACAGATCCACAAAGTTACTGTATGCAGATGATGTAGCATTACAGGCAGACTCTGAGCAAGAACACCAGCAAAGTATAGAGCAACGGAATGGAAAACTGAAGGCACCTGGGATGAAACTAAGCACATATAAGACATTGGTAATGGTAGCAAACCAAGGTAAGCAGAAGAAGCTGAGAATTGAGATAGGGAAGATAGTGGAACAGGTAAATAGCTTCAAGTATCTAGGAGGTGTGGTTGAGGAGAAGGGAAGTCTGAATGAAGAGGTCAAAGCTAAAATCAGAGGGGCTGCAGCCAACTGGCATAGAGTGTTAGGTGTTGTGTATGACAGAAGAATGCCAAAGAAGTTGAAGAGCATGGTGTACAAGACAGTGGTGTGACCCTTACTACTGTATGGTACAGAAACCTGGGCAGTAAAGTCAGAGCAGATGAGGAAGCTAGAGGTGATGGAAATGAAGTGCCTGAGAAGGGTGGTAGGATGCCCTCTGTGGAACAGATGAAAAATGAGGACATAAGAGCAGAAGTGAAAGTAGCTCTAATTGCAGAAAAGATCAAAGAGAACAGATTTCGGTGGTTTGGACGCATGTGCAGAAAAGTAGAAGATAATCTGGTGAAGAAGATTTGGGACAGACAGGAAGAAGGTATGAGGAAAAGCTGATGTCCGGCAAAGAAGTAGATGGATTGTGTAAAAGAAAAT